>NC_137517.1:8140000-8375000 GCF_041902795.1 Electrophorus electricus
ACCCAGCAGAGGGAAGCTGTAAGCATTGTGGAGCACATCCAGTGCAGTACAGGGCAGACAAGGAGAACTCTCAGGTTACACTGCAAGCACATGCCAGGAGAAAGGAGACCTCCCTCACTCTTTCTCTCTCTCTCTCTCTCTCTCTCTCTCTCTCGTTCACTCACTCGCTCTCCCTCTTTCTCTCTCCCATCCTCCCTCTGTCTCCATTCCCTAGGGATCTAGAGCCCTGCATCTAATCAGCAGACACGCATGTGGAGCCAGAGCTATATATCTCTTATATCTCAGTACCCACATAGCAGTGGCTTCCTTCTAGATATGCCAAGCAGTGTGCATACAATGGCATCCATTATTTCAAAAACACACACTTGCAGCATTACCATGGCTATCATAAACACTGCACGCAATGGATGCTGGGAAGGTGGGCTGGTGCACCATGGATGAGCGGCTGTCTATGGATACCTCACTCCAACTTTATGGCTGCATACTGCTTGTTCTGTGAGCAGGTTTACAGAGTTCTGCTCTTGCTGTGACATTACTCCCACCAACCACGGCGAGTCCCAGTCAAACCCTGGAGACTACAGTTGCATTCCTTGTGTATTATGGTTGTAGCATTAAGCAGGTTGCAAATGTCTTTTTTTGTGTGTGTTTTGCTTAGATATGGAAAGATTGTGTCCACAAAGGCCATCCTGGACAAGACCACCAACAAGTGCAAAGGTAAGAGGTCATCCAGTCTTTCATGTGCGTGGGCTCTTCAGAGAGACCAGGTCGTTTGATCTGCAGCAGGTGTGCATGATGTAATAGCACTGGAACAGGCATATGCTGGTTTGGTCCTGTGATTGTGCGCGTGTGTGTCTGTGTGTGTGTGTGTGTGTGTGTGTGCACGCATGCGTGTGTTTGTGTTTGAGAACTCGATCAAACACGACTGTTTGTCAACATGTTGTACAGCATGTAGTGGGAAAGCTAAAGATAAAAGAAAAAAAATTTAAGTAACTATACCCATTTTTTACTTCAAAGAAGCAAGAACACATATCTAAGCAGTCAGGTATGTACATGTTCAGATATATAACTCTGAGTGTATGTGTGTGTGCTCTTCGGTAGGCTATGGCTTTGTGGACTTTGACAGTCCCGCGTCTGCCCAAAAAGCAGTGACCGCGTTGAAGGCCAGTGGAGTTCAAGCTCAGATGGCAAAGGTAAGAGTTGACAACCCTGCATGTGGTGTGTCTGAAGCACCTGCTGCCCTCGCACTCCTGCACTGGGGTGGAAGGGTTGCTAAAAGAAGCTTTTGGGCCTGTGAATAGGTTAATTTTTTTTTATCATTTGAATGTGACAAGACTGTTTAGTCTTTGGACTGTCTTTGGAACAGATAAATACATGAGAAACAGTTATTCTTTATCTAAAATAGCTAAATAAGGGGCAGGCTGAAGGAGTGTATACAAGATGGTGGGGCTGCCCTTTGGTTAGCACGTGGCTTGTGTGTCTGTGTCTGCGTGTTCACATGCTGGAGTGCCAAGATACTGCCCGTGTCCATGTTAGACCTGAGCGTGTCCAGAACTGAGCCTGTCTCCCTGGGAATGACCTAGGAGGGCTGGAGAGTCCTGCTCCCGCACTAACAGAGAGAGCCTGTGTGTTTCACTCTCGTGCTTTCTCTCTGTCTCGCCAGTGGTGTCTCTCGGCCTCTCTCATACCCCCTTTCTTTCTCTCCTCTTACTTACTCTTAGCTGAGTCAGTGTCTGGGCAGCTCAGCTGGCAGAAGATCCAGCCTTCCCCCAAACCATTCTGCTGCACTGGCCCTGGCCGAAGGCCCTGGGCCAGGCTCACAGCCGGGCTCCATCACCCACACTTGTACCAGTGTTTTACATAAAACCCGTTTCTCAGGGTGTTTTTTCATTTTTCCATGTAAGGTTGCAATGTGAAGGACAGCTGGTCTCAGACCAGCCTGAAAATGCAGTTTTTCCCCTGTTGTCACACAGGAATATAAAGTAACACTCATTTTAGATCCCAGACTCTTGTCAGCCTTATTACCTTCTACTCCAGACGTAATTACAGCCATCTCTGACTTTTGTGGCCTGACCTATTTAGGAGCAACTCTGTTTATGGGGAGGCTGCCGAGGGCTTTTCCTGGACCTGTTTAATGTGTGTGAGGGCGCTGTGTCTCAAGTGATGAGATCAGTACGAAAAATTACCTTCACTGCGGGTCACTGCAATTATGCATGCATTATTCATGACATGGAGATGAAGCAGTAATGCATTTACAGATATTTAATCTCATCTGCACACTGGGGTGATGAATATGCGAAATGGCTGCAGGGTGAATTGCAGGTTCGTTATCTCCCGTCTGTCTTTATGATCCTTTGAATTTGTTTTCGGCACGTGATACCATGAGTTGCTGAAATGATGACTAACAGAATGGATTTAAACTGCGTGGCATAATTTAAAGCTTTTGAAATTCATATGGCCAAATGTCAGCAAGAAAGGCCTTTGGCTGCAGTATAATATGAAAAAGTGGGTAATTAGCTAAGGGCATACTCACTCAGGCTTGCAGCGATCGTCCTCAGACTGTTGTATCAATATTATGCTGTGAGCTGTCATACTGCAGTACTTGGAACTAATTAGGATGTGTATATGGTAATAGGTTGACAGCTTGAACATCTTTAAGCCAGTTATTTTGATACCTTTTACCAAGGAAAAAAGCTGCTTCTGAAGCTGTAAGTCACTATATAATTATTTGGACTTACTTCCATTAAGTCTCCAATATTTCTGAATACACACCCACACACACCATTTTGGAGCCTTTTGTGTGTGTGTCTTATTTTTCTTCAGTCAGTATTGGAGGCTGAAGCTGGTAAGGTTTTCTCAGTGTGGACATGCAGTTTCCCTCACTTGCTGTCTCACTCTGTAGCCCTGTCAGAGTGATGCATGTTCCTCAGGGGTGAGGAGTGAGTAGACTGTACCACACTGGCACAGGAAGTTCTGCAAGACTGCAGCCGGTTGTCCAGCCACACCGCTGTGCTCCTCGTGTGTGTGCACCTGCCTCCCGGTGTGTGCCTGTCTGTAGGTGTATGAAAGGAGAAGACAATTATACTGCAGTTATATTGCTATTATCACAATATATTAAAAAACACTATATTGTATTATATACACCTGATGATATATTAAAATCCCTGAACTTGTTGGTAAAGGTTAACCTGCATTATTTAAAGTTATTCATATTTGTTGGGCGAAATGTGGTTAATTAGGAAACAATAGTCAGGATACTCATAGCTCAAGGAAAAAAAAAAAAAAAGAAAAAGTTAAACTGTTAAACAGTAGAATAAATCCTTGAGAAACAACACTGTAACTGCATTCTCTCTCTCTCGCTCTCTCTGCAGCAACAGGAGCAGGACCCTACCAACCTCTACATCTCCAATCTGCCGCTAAGCATGGATGAGCAGGAGCTGGAGGGCATGCTGAAGCCCTTCAGTCAGGTCATCTCCACACGCATCCTGCGTGATGCCAACGGCACCAGCAGAGGGGTGGGCTTTGCCAGGTACGACCAGAGGACTCCCTCCAGTGAGGGGAAAAAACCCTCTGAAAGAAAGCCACACTACACAAATATCATCTGGAATGGTGCGTCAGTGTTTGATGTATGACATTTCTGATAGGATGGAATCAACAGAGAAGTGCGAGGCCGTCATTCAGCATTTCAATGGCAAATACATCAAGACTCCGCCTGGAGTGGCAGGTATATGACACGGTTCTCTTGAGAACCCTTTAGAATTCTCCACATTTGCAAATGAACAGCTCCTAAAATGTAATCGGATCCTAAGTCATAATGCATAAAGAAAGTCTAATATAACAAACATTTTTAATTGAATAAAACATTCAAGGTCATTAATGGAAAAAGCATGTGAATCTTATTAAGAATGATATTCTTATAAATATCAGTTCAGGTGAGGATTTCACTTTTCCTGCCATAGGAAAACACAAACTTTGAGTAGCAAAATAAATTTTGGTTACTTGCTCTCCACAGCAGAATTATGTTCAAGTACGGTATGCTATAGTCAAAATGGATATTAGTGGCCTCAGAAAAGAAGATGAATCCCATAAGAAAACGTATTACTAAAGTATTAGTTTAAATTAGTACTAATCCTATAAAAGTATTACTAAACAGTTGAGCCTACTGTAGTCAAGCAGAGAATTCAGCATTGATACTCTTCCTAAGTATGACAATTATACAACGAGTGCAAGGGGATGAATCTTCGATCACACCATAAAGAACCATCACGTCATGAATCTTCCATCACACCGTGAAGAACCATCACGTCATGAATCTTCCATCACACCGTGAAGAACCATCACGTCATGAAACTTCCACCACACCGTGAAGAACCATCACGTCATGAAACTTCCATCACACCGTGAAGAACCATCACGTCATGAAACTTCCATCACACCGTGAAGAACCATCACGTCATGAAACTTCCATCACACTGTGAAGAACCATCACGTCATGAAACTTCCATCACGTCATGAAACTTCCATCACGTCATGAAACTTCCATCACAACGTGAAGAACCATCATGTCATGAATCTTCCATCACACCGTGAAGAACCATCACGTCATGAAACTTCCATCACACCGTGAAGAACCATCACGTCATGAAACTTCCATCACACTGTGAAGAACCATCACGTCATGAAACTTCCATCACGTCATGAAACTTCCATCACGTCATGAAACTTCCATCACAACGTGAAGAACCATCATGTCATGAATCTTCCATCACACCGTGAAGAACCATCACGTCATGAATCTTCCATCACACCATGAAGAACCATCACGTCATGAATCTTCCATCACACCATGAAGAACCATCACGTCATGAATCTTCCATCACACCATGAAGAACCATCACGTCATGAATCGTTCATCACATCATAAAGAACCATCACGTCATGAATCGTTCATCACATCATAAAGAACCATCACGTCATGAATCGTTCATCACATCATAAAGAACCATCACGTCATGAATCGTTCATCACATCATAAAGAACCATCACGTCATGAATCGTTCATCACATCATAAAGAACCATCACGTCATGAATCGTTCATCACATCATAAAGAACCATCACGTCATGAATCGTTCATCACATCATAAAGAACCCTGGTGTGACAGGGTTGCACTTCTTTCTTCTAGTTTATAATGTTTAATGTTTGAGTGTACCATAAGGGAGATGAGTGATGTTCATAAATGATTTAAAATACAAAAGAGGCTTGGTCATGGAACATGATGGTACTCTAATATACAGGATTAAATCAAGCAGAAGAAAAGTAGTAAAAAATATAACCTCTATTTTAAAGAAACTGCTTTGCTGTGATCTGGAACAAGTCATTCAAAGAAGACATCCAAAGAGCATGAACAGAATGTAATGTATAGACAAATTGACATTATATAACAACTCTTGGCCTGCTTACACAATAATATAATATTATATTTCTTAGATTTTAGAATTTTAACATTATATTTTCTCTCTCTCGAGTGTTTCTTGTAACAGGTCCCCCATTGGAAAATCAAAACGTAGGAACTAAAATATCAGAGTGATGATGCTAAACTACTCAGAAATTGTCTAACAAATTAACTAAGAATATATATCCCTTTATATTACAGATAACACCATGCCTGAAGTGATCAACAAAAAATTTACAAATAAACAATTTAAATTCAAATGAACAAAAAAGTAAAGTCACTGTTCATTCTTCTTTTTTAATTACCAAAGTTTTGGAATTTTGCAGGCTGTTTACTGTTCACTGTTTGTTGTAGAAAGAGGTGCAGGAATAGCCAGAGAAGGGGCTGTATCTGGGACACATGGGCAGGATGAGAATGAACCTGAGTAGGACTACATACATCATGCATGCTGCACAACAGTCTTAGAAGAAGGCATGTATATAGAGGTTTGCGGGCAAAAAGGGCTGATAATGTAGTATGGGTAGCATATGCTGGCATCAGCTGAGATTGCAGGTTATGGACTGTTTACTGGCAAACTTGAGTTCCTTTGTGGGCTTTGAGGTGACTGCATTGTACCAGAATGCCTGTCCTTGGGATCAGTGATCTTATAAGTGTTTTATAAGATTATAAGGCTGCTATCCTTCTCCTTCTCCATCTTTGTTCATCTGTATGACAACAGGCACCATCCCTCTGTGTGCCAGTTTGTTCATTCCTTGTGCTGGGTCATCGAACAATACCAGATCTCCTGCTTTGAGAGCATGAAGGACAACCTTTTGGCCATATTGGAGCTTCTAATGCTAGTTGGCCATCACAGAGTTCTGAGCAGCTGCTGGGCCCGTGATAAGGGCCCGTGATCAGCATGTGGTGATGTAATTTGCATATGCTGCAGGTGTTCCAAGGGTAGATGTCAATATTCAACAAGAGACCAACTGGCAGGTGTGGCTCACTCCTGTGAGCTAGAAAGAAGCAAGAAAAAACACTGGGTTTGAATGGATGCTGGAGTTATAAGTATGTTCAGTTCCACCACTACTCTGAGATATGTACTTAACGCTAGCTACTATCCTTCTGCGTCCTATACAGTTTACATTTACAGCATTTAGCAGACTCTCTTATCCAGAGCGACTTATAAAAGTGCTTTGTCATTTACTCAAACAGCCTACATCCTAGCCAGTACAGCAGGATAGAGTCCAATATACAAATGATCTAGAATACTGTACAAACAAAGGGATCAATGCTGATGCCTAGAAGTACAAATACATAAGGTCTATCTTAAACAGTAATAAGTGCAAGAAACAATAAGCGCTAAAGTTTGTTAAACAACATCAGTGTAATAAACAATACCCTACAATAAGTACTAATTTAGTACTAATAAAGTACTAATTTCAATATGGGAGCAGGGTCAGTTGTCATTTAAATATTCCACGAATAGATGGGTCTTCAGTTTCTCACCCCTACAATGGGCACTGTACAGTGAAGTGCAGGTTTTCTGTTCTTTGCAGGCGACACAGCTGTTTCTTCAAATTCGACTCAAACTACCTGCCCTGGTCAGTGTGAATTGATTTCGGAATGCCAAGGTGCCAAAGGTATTCATCAAAAATATGCTGTTTTATTGTAGTTGCACATCTTTCACAAGCAAGAGATTAGCATAGCATGTGACCAATACCAGTTTAGCTTATATGTAATGGGCAGATCTGTGATATTGGCTGCAATTCTTTGAAATGACCAAGTAGCATGGATTTTCCTGATGGATAGTGTGCTCAAGCACAAAGCTCACATACTGATCGCACTCCCTGAGACATCTGTCCCATGGAGAGGTAATACAAGGTGGACAGTAAGCAGGCTTCTCCAAAGCAACAAAGTGGGTTTGGAAGAGAGTGTCACAATGTGCAGGGTATCTGGAAACAAGGCAACTCTGGAGCATCCTCTGCATGCTCCCACTTGCATGATAGGGAAAGATGCTTAGATTGGAGAACTAGATCCAAACCCGCAACAATGAGCCTAAATCATGCCATGGCAATGGCAGGCTCACCATAAATGTTTCAATTAAAAGCCATGTGATTTCAGCTGTACAGCTCTCCAGTAGCTCTTTAGATATTCCAGGCCTTGTATTCACAAAAGTTTGAAAATGAAGCAACATTTCCTGAAACACATCACTGAAGCCTTGCAACACTTTACTCATAATTCTATTCTACTGATGACAGTAAAGACAGCCAGTAAACTAGAGCATCACCACATAGTGCCTAGTGGCTTTAGCAGCATGTTCCAGTCTAGCTTTCCACAGACAACTTTCTTTGTCATTACCATCCACAGGAAAATGGAGGGAGTCCAGCTTTGTAGTGCATGACCCTTGTAGCATTAGTTTGGTCACTGAAAGAGTTTGCGTTATTCACGGCAGCCTCATTAACTGGATTAAAATCCATGGGAGAATCATCTATTGCATAAAAATCTGACACATTGCCCAGCTAACTGGTTTAATACTGCCCAATTTATTTATAATGTGTGGAATTTTCCACAAACGTCATAGTGGTGAATAAATGCAGCTGTCAGTCCACTGGTACACCCACACAGTATCTTTGTAACGTTGAGGAATAACCACAATTGTAATTATGTCATGTTGGTATGAAAGATTGAAAAATCAACACAGGATGAAAAAATAGACTTGCTGCCACCAGCCTTAATCATAGGTTTTGGCATATAATTCACTGTTTCATTGTCTTCTGAGGTGTGGAGGGGGCGGGGAAATATTCTGGTTAACAGCCCCCCCTCCCCCCACCCCTTTGGAAAATCAATATGTAGGAACAAAAAATTGTGTATATATACAGCTCTGGAAAAAAAAATGAGACCACTACAAAATTATCAGTTTCTCTAGTTTTACAATTGATGGGTATGTGTTTGACCAGGCTGAGCAGTTTTGTTTTATTCTATAAACTACTGGCAACATTTCTTCCAAATTCCAAATAAAAATATTGTATTTTAGATTTAGTTTTTTTTTTTTTAATGAAAAATGACTAATGGTCAAAATAACAAAACAGTTACAGAAATTTCAGACCACGAATAATGCAAAGAAAACAAGCTCATATTCATTTCTAAACAACACAGTACTAATATTTCAACTTAGGATGAGTCAAGAAATCAATATTTGGTAGAATAACCCTGATTTTAATCATAGCTTTCATGTGTCTTGGCATGCTTTCCACCAGTCTTTCACATTGCTGTTGGGTAACTTTACGCCACTCCTGGAACAGAAATTCCAGGAGCTTGGCTTTGTTTCATGGCTTGTGACCATCCATCTTACTCTTGATCACATTCCAGAGGTTTTCAATGGGGTTCAGGTCTGGAAATTGGGCTGGCCATGATAGGGTCTTGATCTGGGGGTCCCTCATCCACACCTGACCTGGCTGTGTGACATGGAGCAGTGTCCTGTTGAAAAAAAAACAATCATCAGAGTTGGGGAAAATTGTCAGAGCAGAAGGAAGCAAGGTTTCTTCCAGCACAGTTTTGTAAGGGGCTTGATTCATGTGTCCTTCACAAAGACAAATCTGCCCAATTCCAGCCTTACTGAAAACCACAGATCATCACCGATCCTGCACCAAATTTCACAGTGGGTGCGAGACACTCTGGCTTGTAGGCCTCTCCAGGTCTCCGTCTAACCATTACACGACCAGGTGTTGGACAAAGCTGAAAATTGCACTCATAAAAGATGATGACCTTACTCCACTCCTCTACGGTCCAATCCTCATGGCCTTTCGCAAACTTCAGTTTGGCTCCTTTTTGCTTCACATTGATGAAGGGCTTTTTTTTCTAGCTTTGCATGACTTCAGCCCTGCCTTTCATCTTACGGCTGTTAAGTGACATTCGAATGAGGTGGTGATCATCATGGTCGGTAGATGCGTTTGCTGCTTGACCTTGTTCTTATGAACCACAGTTTTTGAAATTTTCAAGATGGAAGCAACCTGACGATCACTGTATCCCTCTGCCAGTAAAGCTACAATTGAACCCTTCTTTTCCTGATAAGAACCTTCCTTTTCAACTCTTTTGGCATGGTCTGTAGCTGTATTTTGACTACACTTACTTTTTGGGAAGTCCTAGCACTGCTTTTCCAATCCAGCTCATTCTATATCAAGAGAATAGTGATGAGAGTAAAAGTGGTTTTTATACTGCTGCTCATTAGAATAGGATTTTGTTAAGGTGATTACATATTCAGCATCTCATTAAGTAGAATTAGGTGTGTCTGTGAACGAATTCAATAAAGACTCGAATGGAATGGCTGCTGTAGATGTGGAGTGGAGTGGTCCAAAAAATTGGAGTGGTCTCTTATTTTTTTACGGAGCTCTGTGTGTGTGTGTGTGTGTGTGTGTATTATATATATATATATATATATATATATATATATATATATATATATATATATATATATATAAAAATCTCCTACCTTTTATGGTCAGTAGAAACTCCACTAGTTAAACAATAGAAGGGTTCACATATTTTTCCATTTGTTGCCTTGATGCTTTAAACTAATTTGTTCAGTGAAGTTATGACACTTTCAAATGGTTAATAGACTCTTTATTCATTGTTATGACTTTTAAAAGCAGAAATGCAGATTAAGCATCTACGGACTTTTTCCCAAAAATTAAATACTGAATGTTTTTCACTCCTTATTTTTCATAGTTTTAGAGAATGCTCTTACTAAAAATGGTCCCTTGGATCTTTGCCTACAGTGCCTACAGAACCGCTGCTGTGCAAATTTGCTGATGGGGGCCAGAAGAAGCGGCAGAATCAGGGCAAATATCTTCACAATGGCCGACTGTGGACAAGAGATGGGGAGATGGTGAGGCCTTTTCGAAGGAAGTGTGCTTTTCACCCTTGTTCTTCAAGAAAAAACATGGTCTCTATAGTGGCAATTACACCAGTGTTCCACTAACAGAACTCTTCGTGCTGGCTTTCCGTCATTACAGGGTGGAGTGACACTGACTTATGACCCCACTCCTGCTCTACAGAACGGGTGAGCTTGGAGTTCATCAGCTAAAAATGTTGATATTGCTTTTGCATTGTTTGAGAGACGGTGTTATACTCTTGAGTGTCTCACCCTGCTGCAGGTTCTACTCTTCACCCTACTGCATCACCCCCAACAGAATGATCACACAAACCTCCATCTCTCCGTACATGCATTCTCCCGTATCAGCATACCAGGTCAGAGCTGTCTCCACACCATGCTCCGTCTCCCAGTAATGTTCACTGTACTCAATTGCTCCACCCGTATGTGTATCAAAGCAGAGAGGCGGCCCTCACAAACACCACTATCTTTGACTGCCCTGCATGCATTTATCTGATCTGCGCTGAATTAATAATAAACACACTCTTTCCTGTACTGCAGGTACACAACCCATCTTGGGTACATCATCAGTCGTACCTCATGCAGCCAACGGTAAGTTATTTAATTACAGCAGCACCTCTATCAGTATTAGTACTGTATGGTTCCCATCTGTCTTACACTCTCTCTCTCTCTCTCTCTTTTTTTTGAACTGAGCACAGGGTACAGTTTTAACACCCACAATGGATCACACCCTGTCCATTCAGCCTGCAGCAATGATGGGGCCTCTCACCCAACAGCTCAGTCATCTGTCCCTGGGTAGCACTGGCACGGTGGGTCCCGTTGCAGAGGCACAAGCACACAGTGTCTCATGGAAAACATGGAATATTTGCAGTAACAATACAATTACTGTTCTGATCCCTCTGTGTTTTCAGTATATACCTGCTAACACAGCTATGCAGGGGTCTTACATACCCCAGTACACCCAAGTGCCTCCTGCAGGTGTCTCCGTTGAGGTAAAGCAAAAATAATCCAGCATGAAAAGTGAGAAGTGATTTCAAAACAGATTTCTTGCTCACAGAATAACACTCTCACCTCATGAAACCACAGGAGAGCAGCGTCCAGCAGCAGCAGGTTGCCATAGAGACGCCCACAGAGCATGCAGCGTACTCCTACCAGCATGGCAAGTGAAGTGCAGGTGGGTGGGATTGCCCATAACATATTTTACGTTGGCAATACAACCTTACATGATTGCCCTTGCATCTTTTAGAAGCCCATAAATAACACTGCATATACAACACCTGCCCATTTTAGTTTGCATGTCAAAGTTGTCAAAATCTCACTGCAAAATAATCTTCAGTTTAAGTAGTGAGGTTTTTTCATCATGTAATGGAAAAGTTATTAAATATTTAAAAAGCTTAAAACTGTAATTTGCCTCCCTTTTTTGTTTCAGTTGTGTAGTCACAATATTTCTTTCTCTTAGTTAATCTCTGCCAGGAATCAGCGGATGGGAGCTTTACTGTGGGGCATCTGCTTGCAGTGTCTCCCTTATTTGCTGCTCTGGACCTCAGAAGAGTAGGCATTGCTGAAGAGGACCAAAGGATCCTGTCTCTTTGTCGATGAAAGGAAATAAGACATTAACATACTGGTGATTCTTCCAGGAGTGGAAAGAGCAAGCAGTGGGACGCTTAACCTTCTTTGGCAGCAAAAAAAAATTTCAGGATGAAGGAAGCTATGGACTACAAAAGCTCAAAAGGAGAGCAATGAAAAGCCGCCAAATGTGCTCTCTCTCTCTCTCTCTCTCTCTCTCTCTCTCTCTCTCACACACTCAGTCACACTGTCAATCTCATACATAGAAACACATTTTTCTGCAGGCAAAATATGATTTTCTCAATTTTTCTGGAGAACCAGAGTGAAACTAAGTTACACCTCCATGTCATTTTAGAATGTTTCTTTTGTGTCATTGCTTTGTTTTTAAAAACATTTTTATTTTTGTTTCCTTAAAATATTTTGACTGCTTTTAAAGTCTATTGTAGAGGTAGATTTTTTTTGTACATAGAAATTTTTTTTTGCAAAGGTTTTGCTGCATTTTTTTTTAAATTGAATATCAAAGGAAGGGTCTTTAAAGGAATTTTAAATGCTGAACAATCTGCTTGGGAATGACTGTAAAGAAGTCATGATTTTTCTCTGAAAAAGAAAATGTTGGACAACCAAGGGTCACGTCACCCAGCCGTGACATGACTTGACTTTACTTATAGTTGCAACTTATAATTAAGGTCAGAGTCTCAGTTCATTAATACTGTTTTGCCTCTGTCCCTAAAATGCTGCTTTGTCTCAGAATTGAGGTCATAGTCTGAGAGATTTTTTTTTATTTAAAAAGGAACAGTCTTTTTCAGAAAATTGACAGATTTTGTAGAACTTTTTCCTGACATTAAATGCCAATGGCTCGCGGTCTCCTTTGTATATCATTTTTAAAAACCAGTTCACCACTTATTTTCCAAAAACTTTAACAGTATCAAATGACTTCATAAACAGCTTAATCTGTCATCTGAGACACACATCACTTTATCGTAAGCACCTTATTGGTATAATTTGTGTATAACTTTCCTGTTCTTACTACAGGACTGCTGCTGGCTGAATGACACTGACATGAAAAGACCTCAGGAACATCACTAATAAACATACCTCCATATCAGTATTAATGCTGAGTTGAGAATAGTTCACCACGCAAATATCTTACCAGTGAATAATGGTATAGAAAGTGGCCAATTGTCCATGTCAATACATGTCATGTCACTTAAAACTATTGGCTAGTGAGTGCCTGTATTTTAGAAGACACATCCCATCAGCAACATCAGTTTCCCCTCATTGAACGGGTAATCCAACCATTATTCCAACAAAGCACGTTATATTCGGTTTTCTAGATACAGGTTTAGGCTAGGTTTTAATTATGCTGTCAGTAAGATTTCCTCTTTGAAAATCCTTCTTATCTTAGAACATTAATGTTCTGAACCAGCCCCAAATGTGTCAAAAAGACTTAAAAAACAAAAAACACCACCTTTATAATCTACTGCTGGTGATCAAACTGCAGTCTAGTTTGTATGTTTGGCTTTAGTTAGAGATGTCTTCAATGAAGAACACACACAACCAAAAAATAAAACAGTGTTGTACAGTATGCATCAATCCATTTTACAGTGTCAGAGGTTTATTTCCAGGATGACTAGATCTACATACAAAACCATAATAAAAAGGTACAAAATGTGTATTAAATATGTCTTCAATTAAATTGTTCAGACAATATATGTACAATATAATGGGAGCAAATCTAAAAAGAATTGCTAGTTTCTAAATATAGTATACTTACATAAAGAGAGAGGTGTGTCCTCAGGTGTCAATATAAAAAGGGAGGACGCTATACTGCTGGTCTGCATGGGAGTAATGCACAAGTTGAACTGCCGTAACTTCACAGGACTGGAAATCCTGCTGACTATATATCTACAGATATACCAATTCACTGCTCAGGCCATCTCATCATGCAACAAAAATAACCTACAGGCCTTTCTTGGTTATTTGTGTGCAGCGATGTCAAACGAAAGTTGCCTTTATTAAAATAGAAATACTAAAGTCAAAACTGCGCCACATAAAAACAATAGCCCTTTTGAGAAAAGGGGTCTGAATGCAATCAGTAGAGTGCAATGAGTGGAAAACACGCTCAGAAATGCTCTGTATACTACAAAAAGGTATGGATATCCAAAATATGATTTCTGGTATGATGCTTGTTCTGCAGGGTTTTTTTGGGTTTTTTTTTTGCCCTACCTTTTGACAGTTTACAAAAGCTTAAAGATTGTCAGATTTAGATGACTGTTTGATAGCAAACAGTTATTGGTCCCACACAGGCAGTCTTTTTGCAGAATACAAGTTTGAGATATTTTAATGCGAATACATTAAAAAACAAACAAAAACCCCCCAAACATTAGAAAACTAACAATTATGATTTCATATAAGAGTTGAAATGACTGGTCTGAAATTAAGAAAAATGGGGGATTTTTTTTTTTTAAACAACCATCATGGATGGCACTGGCAGAAGAAAATTAACTCTGACATTAAAATGTTGCAGAGGAATTATGGCTGAGATTGAAAAGCATGTTGAATTATTGAAGTATGTAGCAGATAGAGGGAAACGGTAGGGCTTCTTACGGGAGACAATATCCTTCAAGTTTGAGCCATCAGTCCAGTGGCAGTGAGCTGAGCACCAGTAAAACGGCGCACCAGCCGTGGACATGCAAAAGGCATAATTTCTGTCTGTTCCTAGCTGGGCTGAATCCTGTGGTACAGCAGAACATTGCAGTCCTCATTTTCCCCATGACATACCAAGGTGAATCCTCAGTACAAGGTTCCCTCATCACAGAAGTCTCTGGTTCAAGATCTCCCAGACCATTCGCCTCCGGAAATACGGCATATGTTTCTGCAGCAAGAAGAATGGATATGAGGAGTCAGACCATGCACCATAATGGTGGCAGATTCTTCCATGCCGTGTTGAGTTTATTCACCTGGGTAAATGTGATTGGCTTGTCTTTGGTGATGTATTCAGCATATTTGCATGTGAACATTCCACAGTCACTACCATTCATTTGCTGAGGGATCTCCTGCAGGGTGGAAAATAGAAAATCCACTTAGAGTCCCTGAATGATGCATCTGGTTACTCCAAAACATGCCATTAGCCAATATGCACTGCATTTACTGGCTTTATGTGGCTGATGTTGTATGCTCAAATATACTACTGTACGTAAAAATTTATCAATTTATTTTGGTTTTGAGAACTGAAAAACAGCTGCCTGAAGGCAACACAGTTAACGGCAAACATTAGGAGTATTCTTAGTCAAAGGCACACAAATGGTAAGCATTATGGTTCTTATTCCAGATCTAAAAAAAAGAATTAGCAAAATTTCAGCAAATTTGGCAGTAGTAGGTATTTTCTTCACTAGTTTAAAAAAAAGAAAACATTATTAACTTAACTTTATACTTCTACTGTTATGTCTATGGAATTCAGCATCATGTTTTATAAATGCACAGTACTAGAGTGACTCACACTGCGTTTTTTACTTTGAAGAGTCCAGTCTGAGGTATCCAGGTCTTGGCCTTTCTTGTCTTTATTTTCTTGCTTCAAATAACCTCTAAGAGAGATGTGAAGAGGATCCTCACACAAAGATAATAAAGCTTACAAAGCTAAATCATAAGACAAAAAGGCAAAGGTTGCCGAGTCACCGGTTACACCCGTGTTTCGTCATTCCTGTCTAGATCAGGACTTACAGCAAAATCCTACATGCCTCATCATTGCTTCCTCCCATGGAGTCAAAATATGTGATGTTCTTTTTGCGGAAATCCACCACCTGACAGTGCCAGAGACAGGAAGGAGGAGCTCAGTTTGGAACCCCTTTCAACATTAGTCAATCCCAGCCTAATTTACTAGTCTAATCAAGATTTAGTATCTCAAGTATAAACTGTACCTCAGCCAAACCGGTAAATTCAGAAACAGCCTAATGAATATAACCTTGACCGAAATCATTTGCATGCCATAGCAAGCTGCTAGCATTTGCTCACATGCTGTGACTTACAGAGAGGCACCAGTGCACCCCCAGGTGGACAGGCACTAGGACGATGTCCACGGAGAAGATGTCCACCTTCTTGGTCCAGCGGCGCACGGCTGAGTAGCCAGAACTGCGCAGCTTGGGGAAGAAGAAGGTGTTGAAGGTGTAGACGGAGGGCAGGTGCTGCGCCTTGCTGCGCTCCACCAGCAGGTTCATGTAGAAGTTTATCACCTGTGGGGTAAGAGGACGGGGCTCAGTCACCAGGTTTGTGGCTTAGGTGTAAAACCACAAAAATACCCTTTTGTCTAAGCAGCTACTGGGAATATGTTAAAGGATACACTGTCTGTTCTTTAGTTCATGTTGTCATGACCACATTGGACCACAAAATGTGGTGTGGCATGGTGGAGAGTGCTCCAGGGTCTGAGCAGTGCTACACAGTTTAGCAGCTGGCTAAAAACAGATGTTTCTTGGAAGTGTCAGTACATCCTATCTTAGGATTGTTATGTAGTCATTATGTAGCAGAATTTAATAATGCAATCTTGTGTTTCACTATACAAGTAGTTTTTGTTTGATTGGCACAGCTAGCACTAATTTCCACCAGCATGGCTATGGGATTTTCTTTAAAGTGGGCTGTGCCAAGTGTACAGTAATATAATCTTCCTTAATTAGTTTTTTTTTTTTTTTTTAAAACAGTAGTTCTAGACAAAGATGTTCAACGCCATTAACAGATACCCTTATGGCATATTCTTTATTTTTGTTATTTTTACAGAAAATTTTCAAGAAAACTTTTTTTTTTTATGAGAAGCTTCGATGAAAATTACTAGATACACTGGTGAACTACCTGGTGTTAACTATCTGCCCAGCTAGTCAGACTACTCTGGTGAAGGCACAATAGTGTGTGTACATTTATGCTAAATGTTATTTGTAGCATTTCCTATCTGATTACTTTCTGTAATCCACCATGTTAGAAGTTGGCATTCAATGTGCAGCAATAATTCTCAGAAATCCTCATCATGAACAATACTGTCAGTTGTAACTGCTGAGACACTCACCTCGTCGTTGAGCCAGTTTAGGTTGCTGAGTGTCTGCAAGTCTTTACGAGTGATGGTGAGGCGGAAGCCCTCACTGAGCACATCATCTTGGCTGCCTGCTCGCAGAGCTCTGCTCACCTCCTTCTCCATAGCCTTTATACACACACACACACACACACACACACACACACACACACTTAACATTTTATGACCACGAAGATGGCACAGGTTAAAATCAGTCAACTAGAATAGCCACAAATAAAATAACTGATTGTTGATTTAATCAAAAAAACAGTGAAGAGAACAGTCTCAGATCAAATCAAACCAAAAACAGTTATACTATGATTTGAATTTAGCTTCCAGATATGTAGAAGTCAAAGGTTATCCATGGTGTAGATGAGTGCTTTCAGTTGCCATTTACCTCGGTCATCTCAGGGAACTCTTGCTCCTCTGCAGTACTGTCTGACTGCTCGGCAACAGGCGCCACAGGAACCTCCTTTTCCAGTGGAACACGCACGTTTAGCTCTACACCAGCTGGACCAGCCTGACCCTCACCAGACAAACGCTGGTTTACAACAATGCAACAAGCAAAAAAAAAAAAAAAAAGGGGGGTTAGGGATATAGAACAACCAGTGAGCAAGAGGGACAGGTAACGGAGGATCTGAACTCACCTGGCGCAAGAGCTGAGATGCCAGAGCTTCTTGTTCTTCAATTAGCCTCCGCCTCTCTCGAGCACGAAAGTCATAGAGGCTAGACCAGTGCAGGTGCACATGCGCATACATCCACCCACCCAAGTGTACACATGTATGTACAAACACACACACACACACACACACACACACACACACGTACTTCACAACTGCAGGCCAACTCAGAATTTAAAACATCAGTTAAATAAAATGTCAAATGGACAGCAGCAGGGGACAGGAAATTGTTGTGAACTACAGAAGAGGAATAAGAGGGGCACTCACAGTTCTTTGATCCAAAGTTCAGCTTGGAAACATGGCACGCTGCAGAGGCAGGGAAAGAACCATTGTTACAGCACTATAAACTTCTGACAACAGGCGAGTCCTAGTCGACATGAGTTCTACAATGACACATAGATGTAGTAGAACTTCACGTGGAATTGATGCGGGCTCAGTCCTGATTTATGTGCAGTGACAAAAGCAGGAAGTCCTCCCTTCTTCCAACTTGGTAAGTTTTTAACTGTGATATTTGATTTGCTAGAAAAACAACAACACCCCCACAACTGTCTTGTTTCAAGTTCAAACTTCTCTGAAACCTTTTTCTATAACCATGATTTTGTTTGTCCAAGCAATTGCCTGGAAAATGAGGCAACCTAACCACAGATGAGATCTAACTCATAACTAGGAATTAATGATGTAGATTTTCAATGAAGAATCCCCAGAAATAGTTTACTTTAGTCTAAAAATCTG
The DNA here is from genome assembly GCF_041902795.1 of Electrophorus electricus. NCBI lineage: Eukaryota > Metazoa > Chordata > Actinopteri > Gymnotiformes > Gymnotidae > Electrophorus > Electrophorus electricus. The sequence continues at coordinate 8,158,357 of NC_137517.1, forward strand.
CTTAATGTGCCTTGTCAAACCTCAGATGTCAAGTGAATGAAATCTTTCCACTTACCTGGAGCTCTCTGGGCTTGTGCCCTGCTGCTCCTTCACAAAAATGACAGAGTCTCCATCATGAGCTATAGACGATATACCAAAACAGATTTTTCAATCGTTCAAGCCTCACAGTAAATGCTTGCTAAACCCAGAGCTTGATCTACTGCAAACATGCCTCTACTGAATTCTATAAAAGTAGCAGATTGCCCACCTGATGACTGGGTGTCCTGAGAGGAAGCATCCTGAAGAGCACCTGGTGAGGGCATAGAGCCAACAGCTGCCGCTGATCTCCCCGAGTCTGGCTCGCCGTCGCCATCATGGGCCCAGGTCTGGGGCTCAGGGCCGTTGGAGAGCGGCCCAGGGCTGGGCAGGGTGCTCAAGGTGTGTGGACTTGGGGGAAGGCTGGACAGGTTGAAGGAGGACTCGCCCGCACGTGAGCATGCTGGGGAGGCGCACTGCAGCAGCCTGCGGCTAGACGTCAGGAAACTGGAACTGTGACAGGCAGAGATTAAATTTAAAAAGTCTAAAATGCATACTGATATTTCCATTAAGGTTTTCAATCATCCAACTCACTGCATTACCTCGTAGTATTAAGAGAAGGTGATGACACCAATACTGAATCATTATACATTATATATAATCTGATAAAGACCAAAAAGGAATGTGATGAGGCAATATGTTTTCATTAGACACTTACAAATCCCTGTGCGATCGAATGCCTGAGTGAGAGCTGCCATCGTGGAAGAATGACGAGTGGCGACCAGACACCACGGCCAGCAGCTGCCTGTACACCTCCTTCTCCTCCTCACGCACTGACTGTAATCAATGGGGGGTGGGGGTTTAATATACAAGAGTCATTACAGAGGTGCACAGTGTAACAAACAGACACCCAGTTTTAGCATGGGTGGAACTGGAACAGGAGGACATCAGACCTCTTGTGCAGTGCACCGAGTCCGAACTCGGCACTGACGGCCCGAGCTGCCGTGTGAAGGACTTCGCACCACCCGGATAGGAAAGCTCTTCTCATACATGCTGGTGAAAGAGGTGTTGCTAGACCCAGGGGTAGAGAGCCGGCTGAGGACAAAGAAAACGTCCTGACAATGCATCACACTCACGTTTGTCCATCTACCCGTAAAAAAGAAAAACAGCAGCAAAGTAATATGCGATGCCAACTGCAGGAAGAAGACAGTGAAGTGGACACACCTGGGAGATCTGTGTGGTCTATGGTACACGTATCGGCCGAGTCGGGGCAAAGGGCAGGGTTTAACAGCACAAGCATAGGTCATGCTGACAGAGTGGCCATTGGTTTTGTGCTGCTCATCGAGTGGACGGTTTGCACAGACCGGTTGCCTATCGACCTTCGAAATAGTCACAGACTGCTCAGTCCTTAAAGAGTCTGCAAGAAAATGTCAAAATTCTGCTCAAACTTCATGAAAGGTGCAGCAAGTACTGAAATAAAATGAAAGCTGTGCTTGTCTTGTAACCTGACTTAATGATGGACTTCCACTCTACAGCAGCGGAGGGAACCACAAATGTGTCTTCAAATGTTCCAGGGGATCTTTCAACAAACTGTTAAAATGACAAACATGTCAGCAGCAAGTGCAAAATGTTCAAATCTCAAGTAAATATTATAAATGTAGGTTTACCTCAGCAACTTGTCAAAAACAAACAAACAAACAAACAAAAAAACAAACCCCAAAACACACAAGTTATATATTTTCAAAGTTCAATATCTAAGAATGCTGAAGTACCTTGTTTTCTGTCCACACACAAGGTGATGCATCAGTTACAGGTGGAAGTGCTGGATTCGTTGGAGGTGGGCTAGGGGAAGCTGGGAGCATGCTCCTCAAAGTGGGACTAACGCTGCTGCACACCCAAGATGCCATGTTGGAGCCATGGTTCTTCATTCCTTCAGCGGCATTCTTCACTGTGTCCATAAAATCTCCTAACAAGGATAACCAAGGAGTGGCTGATAAATGCACCCAAGCCTGGACAATCATTGCACCTGCAGGTGCAACGTATCCAGGGAGGATATCAATTTTGACATAGCGTGAATGTAGTGGCTTACCCATTCTAAATTTCTTGACACCTCGGTCCTCTTCTTGATCAATTCCATCCCCATCTTCCAAACTGTCAATAACCAGGTTTGTGACGCATTTTAAACTGGCTCAGGAAATATTTTGCACTTTCAATCAACCAATTACACACTTGTTTTCATTTTTACAATGATGACCTGGCCTACCACGTTTTCTTAATCGGGAACCACAGAAAGGTGTGCTGTTTTATCACTAGTGATTATTAACAGCACAAGTTTTGCCGCCCACTTTGGAGTTATTATTGCTGCAACTGGTTTGTCCTTTAACTTACTATCCTGTACAAAATACTGGTAAACACACTTGTGAATTCAACTGTCTGAATACACTCATACTCATAACTTACCAGTCTAAAGGTCTTTTTCTCCGAGAAGATCCGTCTTGATGAACTCTAACGGCGCCGGGGTGATCACCGCCAGCCGGTACTCCGTTGCGAAGATGTGCTATTCCAGTTCCAATCCATTCATAGAATTTATTAAACATGTTTAGAAAAAAAAGCAAACCTAAACCACACAAAAGAAAATTCTTAACCAGCAAGGTAGCTAACGTGGTTGTTTTAAATTTGCCTGCCAACGCAGTCCCACATTCACGTCACTCCTGCCTGTCATTCGCATGCTAGTACGTTAGCTACTTCTCACTGGCGACAGGACATTGTTAACCAGCTTCGTTAGAAGACCAGCTCCATCCGCAGTGGCTATAAATGAATAGTCAACATAACTTTGCTAGCTAGCTATCAAACCTTAAGTAATCTTAGACGTTTATCAACTAGCGTTAGCTAGTTATCTTGCTAACCAGGTTAGGTTAGCTTGCAATGCTAATAGAAGCTAGAAATGAATCCGATATTTTGTGTCTCAGCTGTGGTTAAATAGAATAAATCTTCCAAGTGTGCTTGTATCGGTGACTGGTTTTAAATTCAGTCGAGAATCCCAGAAGGTGTGAGAAGTACTCTGAATGAAAAACTGAGTACATAAAGTTGGTTCCACGACAACCTCTCCCGCTTCTTCCTCATTTAAAACCACAACATGGCCGAAATTCACGTCTTAACGTTAAACGTTTTCATTGGCTAAACTACATCGACGTACGTCATCATCGCGCAGTACTCTGAGACGTGAATAGTTAAACCAGTCAGAAACGCTTTGTCCGGTTATAAATCCCATCGCTTTAAATATTCATTCAACTAAATATAGGGCCCTTTTACCCTAAATCGACAGACAACCCTTAACATATCTAATCATAATTGAACACCTTTATTTAATTAAAACTCTATTATTTGTTGTATTTCAGAGCGTATTAAAATATAATTACAGGAAAATCTAGATAAGTAGCAATTTTGATTAAAAATCGATGCCTTTTAATTATGTCTGATATTAAGACCCCAAACGGAAGGCGTCATTGTTTGTGGAACAGTTGATTACGGTTACACTCAGTGTTTTGGTCCCCAATGATGATAATCCTTTATTTTTCAAAACTGTTTTGAACACGATACTAATAAACGTAATAGCCTATTAGGTAATGGATTGTCAGTCATCTCGTTCTGCCTTTTTTTTTTTCAAACATATCTTAGTGTTGCAATATGAACGTTACTTCAGCTTCTTTTCCCTTGCTGGAAATATATCTTAGAATGTGTTTTCTTATCCATTTCATTTTGCTTGCAAACACTATTGCATACCAAAATGTGCTCACAATTAACCTTTCCTGCGTCAGTCCAGAAGCATGGCAAACCAGCAGCGCAAACTGAATTTTTTTTTTTTTCTCAACCTAATGTTGGAGGAAATTAAGAAATACTCTTTTCCAAAGCTCGAGGAACAACAGATAAAGATAAAAATATGAAATGGGAGAATATCTGCCTGTGGTGTCTTTAAAATATCTGGCACTGCGATAAGGAAAAATGACGACGTATACAGCATATACGTAAATGTATGAGCTACAATGAATTTTTAAAACGAAAATTAGCGGCCTCTATTCTTTTTTAGGTAGAACTGCACACGAGCTCGTTAGGAAGTTAGGAAGTAGTGCTTAGTTACGAACAGAGTGATTAAAATGTTCTTAAATACGATATTACGGTACTTGGATTTACGAACACTTTGAGAAACTCTCACCTGAATTGTGTCATTACTTCTGTTATATGGAAACACATACGTGAGAGAATACTCACTGTTATTCGTCGAAGATTCAGTTTGACAGAATATCTCGCTCTTAGCCTTATTGAAACACTGAGCACATAAATATTTAGACTCGATTACATGAGTCATAATACGTTGAAAATCTGGAGACACTTAAAAACCCCTGTGTACGCAAATATGTTACAACAACTCCTTTTCAACAAAGGATGTTGTGTTTTTTCATGTAATTATTCCTCAGTGCTTATGATGTATACAAGCATGCAATTTATATAGAGGAACAGGAAATGTAAATTTAGGAATTTCTCATGCTTTGCATAAGAAGATAGTGACATTACACATTATTACAGTATTACTGTATAGATTAGCCTGTATATTGACTATTTAAAATAAATAGTTAAAATGGACATCTTGTTCCACATTATTTATGAGTACTGTATATTTACATTTATTCTCCCCCTGCTAGCACACATGAAGCTATATAATGACACCATATTAATCAATAAAATCACTTACAAATTATTATTTATTATTCATTCACAACACTTCAACTGTTTTTCATACATTAAAAAGTAAAATAAAGAATCATACTATCAACATACAGTTGTTATTTGCACCTGTATTTGAACTGACATTTTTATTAAAAAAAACAAAAAACAAAACAAAAACTGAACTGCACACCATTAATGGGAACACTATATTGATTAATAAAGAACATTATGATAAGAGTGCTGTGGGTTTTTTGGCAGAGAAAAGAACCCTACTGATCAATGTTATTCAGGAACGAGAATGTCAGAAAGAAGACCGCATATTATAAAATAAAAATATAGAAAATCTGAAAACTTCATCATAAACATTTAGATCTAACCTGGAAAAAATACATATTATAAAAATGATTCATTCAGATGTCAACAGGCACAACAACCACACATTAGCCAGCAGAAAATGAGGGTTTGGAGGACAGATGGGGAATTCAGTTTCTAAACAGTGAGTGAATTTTGGCTGCAAAAAACTTCACATATGCTTTTTTTCATGTGTTTGCATGTATTCTGATATATTTCACAGAACAAATAAAGCATCATCATGCATTTATGTATTTCACTTCTAATGTCTTCTATCAACAGAGCTTCAGTTTCACAACCTGCACATAAAGGTGTTAACCACACACATGCAGTAAACAACATCATAAACATCATAAACAAATACCATCTGGATATGTACATGTCCATAAGGCAGGACAAATGCCATCTCTAATCCACATATGCAAAAGGAGGTCCAGAAAACTATCAAAACACCCTAACATGAGGTTAAATCAATCTGTCAAAGAAAATAATGCATTAAGGCACTCATAAGCATGTCAGCAATGTACAAACTATGTGTCACAAAAAAGTATCTTATACCAGAACAGCATATTTCCAGCATATTATAAAAAGCCTTTCTTTCATGTTTTTAAAGCACAGAATGTTTCAGCAGACTGAACAAAACTAGGAGATAAAGCTGGCACTGTCAATTATTAGAGAGAACAGAACTGTGAGAATGCATGGAATAGAATAATACAACAGACTTAGGGAATGTTGAGATCAGTGGTGCAGATTGCCCTTAGACAGTGCAGGCAAGTTTACAACTAGGCTATGGAAATGTTTTATCTTTATCTTTGTTCACAGATATTTTGGGGGTTATATTAGGTTTACAGGGGAAAAAAGATCACGTACGTTTGTCTGAAAACTGTGATCGCTAGACAGACCAAGATACAGACGCAGATCACAGATCATCAAGACCTAGTACTGTTGTAACTGTGGAAGAAAGATACGGAAAGCAGAGAAGATCTTAATGTCAGAATTCTTTTTTAAAAATAATACTTAGGTTGCATATACCCACAGACAAAAAAACCCCATAATTATTAATATCCAATGCGGGATGTGTATTAATTAACATCCCTGACAATACGTGGAGTCCTGGTGTGGTGCTAGTGAATAGTCTGTAAACAATTTGATCAGATGCTATTTTTTAATCATTTAGTTGCCTCAAAAGCCAACATGCACATCATATTAATTGTGTGTTGTTTCATGCAAAGATGGGCAAAAAATAGCACAACACAAGTACACAAATGCAACACACTGTACCCAGATAGCATCCCTGTCATATAGAAAGAGAAAGAGTCTGGAATGGGAGAAATTACACTGAATGCTGATAATGTCTCCATGGACTTATAAAACTTTAACCTTGGACTTTCTTTTGTCATAGACTAATCAGTCATTGTTTTTTCTATGTCTACCAAATTAATAATGTGCTTAATGCGAAGTATGATGCAATTAAGTACTGATAGCCTAGATATATGTAACGATTGGCCACCCTTCTGGCATCCCTGTTTCCATAGTTTCCCTGTCATGTCTGTTTTCCTTTACCGACCTGTTCCTTTCCTTGGTTTTGTTTTCTCCACCCCTTGCCTGTTCCTCAGATCCAGTCCTTGTTTTGTTTTCCCTGTTCATATGTTCACCTGTGTCTGGTTGCTTAGTTTTGGTTATTTAATCCCTGTATTTTGGTTTGTTCATTTGTGTTTAGATTGTTTTCGTTATCACTGTCGTCGCCCTTGCATTGCCGTTTGCCTAGATCGTGTGTTACTGCTACATTGTTTTCCCTGTGTTTCTGTTTATCAGTCTCCTGTGTTTTTGTTTCCCTCGCTCAATAAAGAGCCTCCTGCATTTGCATTCTGCCTCTCGCCTCGTTCCTGCTGTATATGTTACAAAACATTTGCTGCCATATCTTGTGTATAATGATTATTTTAAGTGGATTAACAAACCACTGTAAGGTTGTTTTGACACTCACAAAGAATACCGACAGAATCAGGTTCCATGGTACACACTGTAATAAAGCTTTGAGTCAAAATGCAGAGTACACCCAACCATTAATTATAGCAATAAGGCTCATTTCAGTTGCATTGTGTCACAGATATCAAATAGATGACATATAAATTAATTCTAGAAACAAAGTTAAATAATGTGGCAGTATGATTGACATGTGAATGGTAATATGCCAAAATCTCACCTTGGTCCAGCACAGCAGGAAAGTGTTACTTGGGTAACTATAAATGCTGCACTGTTGCTTAAAAATGTAACACTGTCATTTAACTATTTAAGGTATTGGATATAGCAAGCAAAAGCTCTTATATCTGGGAAATAATAGTTAAATTCAGGTTGACATTATACAGCAAGAAGAATATTTAAAATGACACTATGCTGCCCAGTACCAGCCAGGATTGGACTGAATGTAATCAGTATTGGATCAATCACACACACACACACACACACACACACACACACACACACACACACACACACACACACACACACACACACACACACACAGAAAGAGAGAGAGAGAGAGAGAGAGACAGAAACAGAGGGTAATTACAACAACAATACAATCAGAACAATCAGTTACTTTAGTAAGAGCATCACAGAACACACTCATTGTGTGACAGAGAGCTGAAGTACCAAGATGGCATACACCTGCAGATACATATAAACATCAGGAATGAACGTTATGCTTTTTATACATCTACTGTTCATCTCAACATCTCATCTCATAAATCTGGTTTCTCCTCCTGCAAATATACCTTTCGAATGAATAACCGTCTTTTGTTCAGGTCATCCCAGCAGAACTTTGTGAGCATCTCTTCACCACCAGGAGTGCCACTATAACAGGGGCTTCCACCTTCAAACACACGTAATTATTAAGACATCTCTTAATAATAATAATGCACAGTAACTGCATTTATATTGATATATTTCTTTTATTTTTTAAACATTGTTATTCTGTTTTTATATAACTAACAATATAAGTACATTTCATTCCACTTTGTGTAAGAAAAGGTTATATGTGCAGACATGCATAAATATTCCTATAATCAATGTCCCTTCACTCAGCTGCCACAGGATGGCAGAAAAGAGCTTCAGTTGTGAAGTTATACCTGTTATGAGTACAACTTGCCTCGTTTGAAGAGAACTGCTTTTTGTAGATTTAAATGGATGCTAAATTTTAATTAATATTACCAGCAGTTGCCTCCATATAGCTTGGAGGGGCTGGAGGCATTAATGAACCATCATTAGTTTTGTTTGTTACTGAAACCTGTAAATAAGCACATATAAACAACAATGCATATGAATATTTGGGAATTCCAATGTATTTTTGCAAAGCATAATCTACAGCAACAATCCTATGTGAAGATGTTTCATTTATGTTTACATTTTTGGCTTGTAGCAGACACTCTTATCCAGAGCAACTTACAAAAGTGCTTTGTCATCTACTCAATGAATGTAGACTAGGTAGTACCGTAGGTTAAAGATACTGTTGAACTAGAATACTGCTGAAATACAGGAATCAATGGTAATACCTAGAAGCGCAAAAATAAACCTAAGCTCAATATCAGACAATGATAAGTGCAATAACAACACCAAACAAATACTAGAGTTTCAGTTACTCAACAGTAGAATGAAATGCCATAGGTGCAGGATCAGTGGTCATTTAAACATTCCACAAATATATAAGTCTTCAGTTTGCATTTGAAGACTGCAAAACTGCTGTCCAGACAGCCAGTGGAAGTTTGTTTCATCCTCTGGCATCCAGGACAGAGAATAGTCTTGATGCTGTCTTCCATGAGACTTGAACCATGGTGCTTCAAGGTGAGCCATGCTTGAGGTTCAAAGTACTCAAGGAATGGACCAGACTATTTGAACTCTCTCCATGTAGGGAGGGGCTGTTCCAATTTTGACTTTGCGAGCATCAGGGTTTTAAATCTGATGTGGATGATGACATTTTTTACATTGTCCTTAGATGTCTTGAAAGGTGGCTATTATATGCAATTTTTATAGTATTATTAATATTTATTATCTGATGGCGCATTCATTATTTAGTTTTGAAGAGCCACTATCTCAGGACCCCTGACTTTTGGTCCTGCCTTACATATGCTTGTAAATGCAGTAAGTGTTAATTTAACACTGGGCATGTGGTCTTCAGTATTTTCTAATGGACCTTGCAGTGTGAAAGTAAGTTCACGATGCAGTAATTCTGCTGTTCTATAGTGGCCCATACCACCTAAGGCTTATTTATATTGGACCATTAAGAGCAATCAATTATCAGTCTCAACTGATATTATGAAGCCAGTTTCTTTTAACTTAATTTATTTACATTTCTTTAAAAATATTAATTTCTCTGCATATCAAGCATTGTTCAATGTTCATTTTACCATATAGTTATCAAAAAATTCTCATTCATCATCCTCATTGCAATATTAGCTGTAAATATAGGTCTAGAAATTCTAGGTTTCAGTAGGTTGACTTTCAGGGAGGAGTTTTAGTTACCAAACCAAATCTTTCCATGTTATTTAGTCTCTGTGGACTTTATCAACAAATTTAAACTCCGCTGGATTCCCTGAGATGAAGCCATGGCAGGAAACAAAACCAGAGTCCCTATAGCAGCACATAACAGACATTACATAATCACCTAAATCAGTTATATGACAAAACATTTCCTGTGTAAACCAGCACGTTAAAGCAGACAGGTATGGTATAAAAGTCTTTAGGAGCTTACCTTGCATTAAGTCATGATGCCTGGGTGTTGTCCTGTTTATTTATTTGGCTGGACTAATTATCGATTCCAGAAAGTGGTGATGTAATCTTTCATAGTTCCTCAGGGTAAGACTGTAGTCACACATAAATACACATACACACACTTGTGTGCTACCAAATGAGTAAAAATGTTTGTCACAACTGTCTGCCTGCTCAGGTTGACCACCACCACTGCTCTAATAATCTAAGCCTCTTACAGGATCAGATAGATCCCATCCCTCACTTCAAAAGGAACATTCTAGTAACATCCAGTACTAAAGCACAATTGACAAAAGGCTGGACTAGACCAAATGTTACATAAAAGGGGATACCCCCCCTCCTCTTTAATGTGGAGTCAATAGTGCCTCAACAGTGCAATAATTCTAGAACCGCCATAAAGGGAATGTGAGAGTGAATGAAGTTAGATCATGCACAATCATGAATGTTTGGTATGACACTAGATTTTTGCCCTGAAATATACTCAATTGTACAGAATCACTTTTTATTGATTTATTAGGCTTTTACTCATTTTCCATGGACTAGCACTATGAAACTAACATGTTACTGTCAGAAGTGGTGGGTGGAATGTTAAGATTTTATGGACATGTTTGTTTTGAGAGCCAACAAAATATACTGTACTTGCAATAGAATCAGGCAAAAGATATTTTCAGCATAAGACAAATTCTTTTCTGATTAACATTTCAGAAGAACCATCAAAATAGGAGCAAAAGCAGCCAAGGATTTTTAATATTTTAGCAAGGTTACATGGCCTTGAGCAATAAAGTTAGGACATGTCCTAGTTTCAAGTTGTCAAACTGTCAGTATATTTCTTCAAAACACCTTTAACAACAGAGTCAAGCCATTACAGAAACATTTGTAAAGGTCAAAATCCAATACGATTACAGTTGCAAAGGCAGAACACCTGAAAAACCAGCTGAAGTACAGCCAATACTGTAAAACTGATACATAAAAAGCAACATAAAAACATCTCACTAGAAACAGAAGAAAGGCTTATGAAACTGTCTTTGGAATATGGCACTGGTCTAGTTCCCAACACGCAACCAAAAAAAACAAAACAAAAAACCCCCCAAAAATATACCACACACTGTAAATGACTAATATGGCAAACACACACAAAAAGCATTTTATTAAATGGCAAAGTAGGCTGGAATTCAAAGCCAACATTGTATATCAGAGTGCTCATATTAACTGATAACTCTTTAGTGTTAGATAATAATGCTCACTCTAAACATACTGAACACTTGTAGTATTTGTTAATTACAGTCAGTTTTGGAACACCAGCTGCCCACCAAACAAATTGAGTGTGACCTCCAAAAAAGGCAGAACACAGATGGAATGGACCTCTAAACAGTTCCAAAGTTTTGTGACAGTTTACTGTTCGTCAGCATGTCCCACAGGTGCACTGCAAACAAATTCCGTCTAGTGATATTTCTGCTCACTGGGGAGTGGAGGTAGTCCTGGAGAGAAAGGCTTTGGGTACCATACCTTATAGGACACATACCACCCCAAGATTCCAAACAATGTTCCCAGAACTTTGTGAATTGTATCATGGAAGTACACAGAGGTACAACCAAACATCCATATCCAAAGGACTACAATGGCATTCAATGCAACATACAGCACATCAAGAAAAGCAGTTCTTCGTTGTTGTACTAGGTATAGCATTGAATCCATTTCTTCAACAATTATGAGTGTCGAGTATGCTAAAATGAATGAGTGACCAGATATGTCAAAGCCATTCCATAGGAAACCAGCCTTTCTGCATTCTGCTTTTGTGTTGAATTTTCCAAGGACTACTCGCACAGACTCTGACTCATAGCACTCTCCTGTAATATCTTCAATATAGAAAAACGACTCTGTGCATAAATACCAAATGGCTGTTGCCACCACAAGGGACAAGAGTCGTTTTAAAACAAATGTGAGGTTTCTATTGTACGAGTTGGATAAAAATATAAATGGTAGCAACAAAACCAGGTTCCAGCTCCACGAGATTTTCACAAAATACCTGGGTGAGAAAGATAAAACCTCATTAGACCATTATTTAAAAGATAGGGACGGTCCATAGAGATATCTGGCTAAAAATTGTCTACACTTAGGATAGCTTGTTAGCTAGCTATCACTTATAACACTTCGGTCCAGTTATTTGCTTTAATGTAGCTGATCTCTCACTAAGACTGCTAGCGAGCTATTTGATTGGGTTTCAAAATGGGATAGGAAACTAGCCTTTGTCTACCTAAGTGTTTAGTTTAGGTAGCTTACCTGGCTAGTTAGCAAGATATATGTGCAAATAACGATAGCTGGCAAGATTAGCTAGTTAGGTGGAGATGTAACGCAAGCTATGCTAACTTAAATATCTTAACTAACGTAAATGGGGATAAGTAGACTAGTTACGTTATCTATATGTAGCTGGATATCATCTGTCATTGAAATAACCTCCTTTGACCGAGAGTAAAACTAGCTAACGTTAGCTAAATATTCGCACTTACAGATTAAAAATATTTCTTCTGTTACTGAAATATGTCTTCGGTACAACATCCAGCTCTTTTAATAGTGATCCTGTAAATGAAACACACAAGAAAAACCATTTCAAATATTTGCGGATAAACTTAAGGGTCCAAAAAGATACCAATTTATCCACAACGCTATTTAATACAGCCATGTTGTTTTTGCAGCTTCCTGATTAAGGTTCAAGCTGGTGCCATGACCCTGCTGGTTGCCCTTAACAACGGATCTGGTCTGACGTCATCATTACAGAAGGCGCACTGAGGATCCGGTTTGCAAGGTGTTATACTATTTAGTTCTTCCAAAGTATCCTATCAGTTCAAGAACTTATTTTTTTAAAAATATAGTAACTACCAAGTTAGCTTGTGTTTTGCCAAGATGGTCCAGATTGAACTGTATCCATGACATCACGCCGGATTATCAGAAATTGGGTTCAATGGTGCCCAAACGTGCCTCCCTGTCCTGAGTGTACTTCCATTTGTTTCTGGTGGTGATTGGATGAATCATACATACCAGACCTGACAATAAATAGCCCTGGGCGGAACCTCTATATGCTTAGGTACATGTCATAGGTGGTTTTACCTTTTATTCTGCCATGCAGCCACTGTTGGGCCCCTGAGCAAGGCCCTTAATTGTTTTAGCTCAAGTGACGCTGTATAATTACTGACCCTGTACTCTTACTGTAGCTTTTGGGGAAAAAAAAAAAAAAGCTGTGATATGTGAAGACTGCATTTTGTACTTGTACTAAACAATGACAATGAACTGAATCTTAATCATCCTTGATTCCGCTCACTAATTCCAAGTTCATATTAATGCAGTTGTTAAAACTTTTTTTTACACTTAGATTAGATGATTCCTCTCTCAGTATGCTGCTGAGTCTCTTATTCATGCAACCTTGATTATTGCAATTCTTTTCTCCCAGGTATTAACACCTCCTTCACAAACTTCAAATGGCTCTCAGAATTCTTATCTCAGAACATCACACCCACCTTCTGTTATCACCACTGGTTTCAGGTAAAATATTGCATTCATTTCAAAATGCTCCTCCTCACATTCAAGGCACTTAATAGTCTTGCTCCCTCTTATGTCCCTAATCCCCGGTACACCCACCCGTGCCCTCAGTCCTCATCGGCCAGTCTGTTATGTGCCTCATCTTCCAGCTTGGTGATCGAGCCTTCCCTAGAATTGCTCCGTGTATGTAATTCCCTTCCTCCCCAAGTCAGATTATCTGAATCCCTTTCTAAATTTAAAGTCAAAAGTCAAATGTATTTATATAGTGTGATTTACATATGTTGTCATAAAGCAGCTTTACTAATATAGCAGCTTTATATAATATTAGATTACAGATCCCTAATGAGCAAGCCAGAGGCAACAGTGGCAAGGAAAAACTGCCTGAGCAGAATTAAGGAAGAACCTTTGGGAGAACCAAGACTCACTAGGGACATTCCCAAATGATGCACTCATTGTCTTCACAAATGCATGTGAAGATGAATGCTGCAAGGTCATAAGGTGTCCTATTTCTCATTTTGTTGATCATTTGAAAAATGGCTCATGATTCATTCAAATTTATTCCCAAAAATACTAAAATAAAGTACTTCATGTCAATAAATTATCAATTGAATATAAAAGGACAAAACTGCCAATCTAGGACATATGTCTATCATGGAAAACACTCTGCAGTGGTCATACCACATGGTATTTTCAAGTTCAGCCAAATTTACAGGCACAGAATTGGCAATCTAAACAACATAAGATTCCCATAAAAGGTAGTTATGAAATCTATATTTGTAGGAAAAACTTAATATTCATTGTTTTTAGGTCATACCCATGGTATCCAAATGTGGCAAATACATACCAGTTGTTAAAAGAATTTTTCTTTTTCAAATTTGAGAGAGTTACAACACTCAGACAAAATTTGTCTGATAATGTCCATTTTATGAAATATGTGGTGCAACCATGAAGAAACGTCCACTTTGGGAGTTTTATGTTGAAAACAATTGAAAATTAATAGACAGGAAGTTGCATCATATACCTTGTTGCCAAGGTCACATGGACGCAACAACCTGTTTCCTACCCAGCGGTCTTTTTCCATGGTCGCAAGGCATGTTTAATAAAATATGTATTATCGGACAAAGTTAGTTTGTATGTTATAATGGAAATAAAAATACTTCGCAATTTTATACAAGCCTCCAAAACCCTTTGGAAATCACGCCAAATAGGGCAGAAAATAAAGACGAATAGATTTAGAGTAATTTAAAAGCAGTCAGGGCCAAACAGTGGCAATGCATGATATTTTGACACTTAAAAAAACAAAAAACAAAACAAAACAACTAACTAACGTTTTATACATTTAAATATTGCTTTAACTGAAGAAAATGCAGTTGGACCGAAAATGTAGTTGTCACGTCACTGACCCAAAAACTGATTGAATTAGCAAAAGAGTAGCTCTAGGTTGCTAGACTAAGCACCTTTCCCAAAAATGTTGGCTGTGAGGAAGAATGAGGCAGAGAATTGGGGTAAGTTCAACTGGGGGTTCATCTAAGGTGTGTGATTACAGTGATTTATGGATTAAAAAGTGAAAACTTCGAAGAAATACCCAGGCCCAAGTCATCCCCAAGAGTGTCACTTTTTGTCTAAGAGGTTTTGATATGTAATGTAAACATGACTCATGATTTCAAATGTAACCGTTCTAGTAGCTAGTTAATGAGCTGGTCTTCTCGATTCACTTTCGGAGAACCCTCAAGTGGACACTGAACACATTTCAATCTTTAGACGTCTGGTCTTGTGTGCATGATACTTCCACCTACTGGATGTTATTGTGTCTTACAAATGGCTTCCTGTTCTCTTTACCCAACTATATACCTTTGCGGATCGCTCCAACCAACACATTTTTCCAACACATTTTTCCCAATTATATTAGCTATAATTATTCTGTATTCGATTATCGCAAGGTATTTACTTTTGTTAGGTTAGCTAACTGACAACATACGTTTGGTTATCGCTCGTATCGTTTTGTCGTTTAATCTAATACGCGTCTGTATATTACATTCGATTAATATTAAAAGGCCAGAAAAATAATTATATTAATAGTCTATTATGCGTGAACTAAATAGCTGAATAATAACCCTCCAGTCATTTCGCCAAGAAATCAACGTTAAAAACCCGTAAATATTTGCATTTTTAACCAAAACAATAGCAAGATTTTGTTGATTAACGTAAAGAAAATATACTTGGGCAGAATGACGCAAAGGTTCTGAAAGTGAAAATTGGCTTTATGTGTCAGGTAACAGGGATCGCGCCCATAACTTTGGGTAACGTTATATAAAAGTTCACTCAACGTTACAAGGAAACGTTCTTAATTAACCTTGATGCAAGAATTTCTTGGATCCGTTCACCTTAATTATTGGATCTTTCAACTTTAATTATTAATCCCGCTTGGTCACAGAAGTCTTGTGCTCTGAAATGTGCTCTGCTACGACATTTACGTATTTTGTAATATTAGAGAACGAACTGTACATTTTGAACTCATCTGTTTATGATGATGAGATTTTACAAACTAAAGGACCACTAACCCAATCATGTTTTTGTCTTTATTCTTCCCTCTTTCTATGTATTTGAAGATGAAAATATGAAATCGACATTTATAATATTTTCCTGTATCTGTTTAAGGAAATGCTAATGTTTCTGATTTCCTATAAGAATACATATGAAAAAAATACTATTACTGTAAAAGTCATATTCTGTTTCTTCTATGAATGAGCTCATACTTAGCTAACAATGAAAAACAATGAAATCCTATGATATACACAGCTGCAAGTGCAACTGGAAAATAGCCAAATTATTGACTTCATGAGTTACAGTGTACATCACACAAAAGGTCTTAACTATATGCATCATATTGTATGTGTGTGAAATACCTATAATGTTTCCAGATTACTGAACAAACACAAATAGACTTAAATACTTGAATGAACTTGTTCCAATGCAGGTGTTTTCTACATATTTCTTATATGCCCCCACCCATTTAACAGATGATAGCTCACCATGGAGGAGCTGAAAATGTTTAGACACTGCAAGGTTACAATGTGCGTTTGTATTCAAGTGTCTAGACAGAGTGATGTCAGAGCAGAGGAAGTCAGTTTTGTTTCTGGCATATGGTTGTTCCTCTAGTCTCTAGCCTTGTAGTCACGTTTGCATAAATTTATGGGACTTCCCTTGACCATGCCAGTCAGTAAACTTGCTTCATTTATGAAGTTATGGAGCTAATTTTAGATGTCCATATTTGAAATGCAACATTTAAATGTTACAAAGACATTTAAAGCTTTTATGGGGCCCTCAAAAGATGTGGTTAGAGCTTATGCTAAAGCATTTGGTTTAACAGTTGACTGACACTGCTGCAAGATGCTCAAAACATCCTTGGTCATGGATATTTGCTAATTCGGCTTAATTTGGGTAGACCACAGAGTTGGCTGCTTTTCCTCACCCAGTTAGTGCTGAATCACCAAGTGCTGAGAAAATCTTCCACTGACTACTCCGTTATCCTAATTCCAGTAAAGCCAAGTCAAATCAAGCCCATTGTTAGTGTTCTCCTCCAACTATCCATCATGGTGAATAGCTACATTGCTTGGTAAATTTACTCTCCGGCCGCCAAAACAAAGTTTGGACTGCTGACATGAGAAACGGATCACTGTGCAGCTGTGGCAGTAGAAGTGGGGGGCAGTGCGCAAGGATTCTGGGATTTATACTCAGTGACACGCTTCACACAGAGTCCTGAAAGACATTGTCAGCCCCTTCCTCTTCTTTTGCAGTGGAGGGAATAATCACACAGCTGCGTGCCATTCCCACCCACTATTCCTTTCTCACTCTCTCATCTTTTCTTGCAGGTTCAGCTCTCTTGCACTTCAGGTGGTAAAAAAAGATGAGATGCCACAGACAGCCACACAGACTCAGTTTCATTTGGCCTAACAGATTGCAGTTTGCATGTGGCTTCAGAATGGCCTCCTGCCTGGCGGCGCTGGTCACATCTTGGGCGGCTTGCTGGATATTGCTGCTCAGCTTTTTTTGCCGCTGTTGATGTGCAACGACGTACCTATTAAGTATGTGATAGAGCTAACATGGATCTGTCTGTTGCTAAGTATAAATGCAACACAACAGGTCTTTGTAGTTTCAATTGTAGCAGCTTGTTTTGCATATCATTCCTGATAACATGTAAAATCATCTTACATTTTCAGCCAAGAAATAAGGACTACACAACTGAGAATGTAACAAATAATTTGGGCAAGCATATATTGCACCTGAAATACTTAATGGCTAAATGTGTAAAAGTCTATATCCATGTGTTTGTGGTGTGAATATGTATTAAAATCTTTGTTGGCTTCACTTGCAACAGAGGGCTTATAGTGTGAACTTAAGTAAACAATCCTGTTCACTGTAGTCCTTTTTTCAGTTACTAAACAGAAAGAAAAAGTCTAAACAGATGTCACCAGGCTATGGGATGAACTTTGACATGGGAGAACAGAAACCTTTGGCTAACCCTGAGAACAGCTAACTTCAGAAGTTTCTTAGAAAACACAGCTCAAATGGCAGGCACTAAATCACAAAGTGATAGAGCACTGCTAGTTGCAAAGTCCTTCTTGTAAAGTCTTTGAACTCTTTTGAAAGTGAACCAGCTTGTCTGACTATGTCTAATATCATGTATTATGCTATCATAGTTTAAAGGTTTCTTTGCATGTTGAAGATGTCAAAAATAAAACCGGAGATAATTGTGAATTACTACAACGATTCACTTAAATATCCTCTTGTATAGCTCTGCCACCATAATTTAAGCTCTTTACAGCACTAGGAACAGTTGCTTACTTATAGCTCAGAAAACAGAAAAACATTGTAATGTTCAGTTGTCAAGTCTGTCTGTAATGTGTCAAGTCTAGATCAGGAAATGTTTGTTGCCTAATATTGGAGAACAAGAACTTAAGCTTATCCATCTTTAAAGGGTCCTCAGAATGTTTAAGTTTCCCTAAGTGTACAATTCTGAAATTTCTGAAACCATGACTCAAGTGACCCAAAGCAACTTGTACTAAAACCTCTGACTAAGCACATGTTTGCGTTGTGGAGCCGTACATATTTTTACTTCTTGTCTTTACATTCAAGTCCACCAGTGTTACCTTAGACCACAACTTTGTTGGGTATGCAAAGAGACTGACATCAAGCAAATTTTACTGAATGTAACTAGATGCAGTCCATGTTTCATGACTTTTTATAGGTCCCATTCTTGTGTCAGTGTAAGAGACAAGGACATAACCGCAAACATTTTCTTTGTGAAGTCCAATACTCTACCAAAACGACTTCAGTGATGGACCAGGGTACATCTGGTTTGACTGGCAGGAACTAAAACCTGTCATGTTAATTATAGTAATACTGGGGTGAACATCACACAGCCTTAGCAAACAGTATAAACATTCACAGTGCCCTAAACAAGAAGGACCCAGTAAGTGATAATGCCAGATGTCAGTGAAGAAGAATGCACTTTACTCTGTCTACAAAGCAACAACTCAAACCTGTGGAGAGAAACTAGTTTAAGCTTTATTACTGATGTTTGTGGTTAACATTTGGCTACAGTGACATGGACATTGTGTGCAAGATATGTAGTAGAATATTTAAAAAAAAAAAGAAAAGAAAAACATATTTTCTATAATAATTCTCAGCAGACATGACCAAGATGTTGATTTTAGTAGTATAACTAACTTGGGTGTGGACCAGCAGAGCAGCTAATCCCCACACTGTTAACCACAGTAATGAATCCATTTTAGGATTTCTGTGCTCTCAGTGATTCCAGGCTGGGGAGTTGAGCCAGCCCATTGCGTGTATTTTGGCACAACCAGGAGTCTAGCAGCGGTTGTACTGCAAATTTCCTAAGCCTTCCTGGAAGGCTTCACATCTTTGTAGAATCCTGGATAGCTGATGTGCTGGCTTAATGGCACAGGACTTCAAAAACTGGTGTTTTTATATGTTTTTTTCTCTCACTTTCATGCCCTTCATGTGTTTACCTGACCTCTTTATTGTGTTTGGTAAGAATGTGCTGGCTGTGTAGAGAAATCTCCTGAACCTTCAACTATGAGGCCAAAGCAAATGCAGGTGAGGAAAAAATAAATAATAGGACCAATATATTGTGTGTCAAAGTCACCCTTTAATAATAACTCAAATTGACTTGTAAGTTTAAATCAGTGTAATAGCATTTGTCCTTTAAATGTTTACATGGAGAAAATTACACCTCTCACCAGCTTTTGATTTTTTAAAATAAATTGCTATTGATTATTTCTGTTTGGAAAAACATGACCATTGGGAAGCTCTGTGCTCACACAGAGATTGTGCTGAAAAAGCAAGAAAGCCAATCAACATGTTTTATGGACCCAAAAAGAGCAAAGGATTTCTCTCATCGACGTCAGATGGTCCCAGACACTGCCGCCCCAGTTAAAGGGTCCCACTGCACGTCAAAGGTTGTTGTTTGCGAAGGCTGACACTTAAAGCTCAGAACTTCTCAGATGCTCCCCTTCAGGATTGCTGATCTGTACCGAAGTGCTGGAATTCTATTTGAAGGTATGCACAGTGAGGACATCTACAGCTCAGAGCTGCCTCTTTGTCTCGGGAGATTGCAGGCTTCAGTTCAGAGGTATAAATCAAATTGCAGTTTTCACGTTCTTTTAAAATTTACTCTCTATACAGATATTTGTGAATAATTCAGCACAGTAGAGATTAGGAATATTGTGTTGAAGTAATTCAATAAATGCTTCTCTCCATTGCTACGTGCTTCTTTTATTCCAGATGTGAGGCATTTTAACGGCCTTAGAACATTCTATTCACATACAGTGAGTGGATTTGGTCTATATATTTCTCCAGATTTGAACAATAGTTATTTTGGATGCAAATCCTTAATGTGCATACAATATACAATAAGTGTATTATATTTTATGTGGTAACATATGCTCTTCATTTTTGGTATTTATGTTTGGGCTTACTACGGAATACATAAATGCATAAACGCAGAACGAATTTACTCAAGTTCCTATTGTGCTATCATTAGCCAAAAATAACTATCTGGAAAGTGACCCGAGCCATCTTCATGTCATGAAGTAGGCCACCATAATTTATTTAACGAGAATTTTCATCAATTTCTAATGCATTATTCTCTTGTCCACTGCGGCCAGATCACAGAGACGCGCCATGCGTGTGACCTGTGCCCACTTGTACTTGGCTGCCATCTTGTGGGCGACACCGTGCATTCGAGTGGGCGAGGCTCAAACCAACGCTACCGATGTCGCTGGCGCCATCGCCTCTGACGCAGAGGCAGTATTGAGTCCACGGGGTAGGAGCAGCAGCAGCATGCTTCGCAGCCGGTGGAAGCGCTACATTTCCTCCCGGGACATGACAGCGTTGCTGGACTTCCACAATCGCGTGCGCTCCCAGGTCTTCCCGCCCGCTGCGAATATGGAATATATGGTAGCGTTAATTCTCATCATCAGTTCTAATTTGTTTTCAGAGTTGATGAGACGTCATATTATCACACATTATATATACACATTATTATATTATATTATTGTTATTATACTATAATATACACACATTGGGTTGCCGATATTGCAACTCAATACACACTCCAGTCACGATACAATTTTTTATGTATACTTTTATGGGCTCCTGGTTGTATTTATAATGCTGATGTGATACCACTCTGTAATGATATAATGCCACATAGTAAGTATTTATAGTAATAATGAGGGTAAAAAGGTTCTCCAGTTCCAAAGCTGGAGAACCTCAGCCCTGCCATAGGGTAATTGTGTTCCTCCCATATACATGCAGCCAACATCTATTAGGATACAATAATGGAAATCCTATTTATTTAAATTAAGAATTTGTTCTTTATTCTTTTCTCTTCGGAAAGATGTGGGATGAAAGGCTTGCTAAGTTAGCAGAGTCCTGGGCCTCCCATTGCTTTTGGGACCATGGGCCTCCCCAGGTCATGAAGTACATGGGCCAGAACCTGTCCATCAGCTCAGGAAGGTATTAAGGGCTTGTGGATAGCTGACACACTTGAAGCCATATGCTCTTCTCTACTTTTTATATCTCATATTGCAGCTTTCCATTTTGACTGGTATTGTCTTACCACATATCTTTAAGATTAACTTTCTTTGCACTCCTTTGGAAGACCTATCATGTGTTAGCTTCAAAAAACATTTCCTCCTCCTTTCAGGTACCGGTCTGTTATCGAGCTGGTGAGGTCATGGCATGACGAGAAGCAATCCTTCTCCTACCCCAACAGATGCAATGGTGCTGTCTGTTCCCACTATACACAGGTGTGGTTTTTAACAAAACCAAAGTAAAAAAGCTTAAAGACTAGTACCTGGTAAGATGACCTATTGTCTTAGCTAAATGAACAAGGTTTTTATAATTCCCATGTTTATTATCTTCGTGCATGGCATTGGTATTTATGTTCAATTGCTGTATATTAAAATATGAATACTGTTCATTGTGGGTGTACAGATGGTGTGGGCTAGCACCAGTAGGATTGGGTGTGCCATCAACAGGTGTTCAAACATGAATGTGTTTGGCAGTATGTGGAAGGAAGCCATCTTGTTGGTCTGCAACTACTCTATCAAGTAAGTCCTGATTATATACTTTTACACTAAATGGAACCAATCCAAGTTTAAGTAACAACATAATTTATAGATCATCTCAGCAATTTTAAGTAGTAAGTGATAATGGGATTACTGTGAATATGTTGTTGTTGCAGGGGCAACTGGTTGGGAGAAACTCCATATAAGTTGGGGAAGCCATGCTCATCTTGTCCTTCTATTTATGGAGGATCATGTAACAAGAATCAGTGCTCGATGCCAAAACCCAGGAAGAAGCTCAAGAGGTTTTAACAACAATAACAATGACTGAAGGTTATTATGAATCATTTATGAATTATGACTGAAGAAGGAACTTCAAAGCACATTATTTTTAATCTTGTACCACTAACAATTCAGACTGTCTTGCAGTGTGAAATGCTATGGCGTTCCTGCCCTTCATACATATTTTTTGCTACAGCTGAAGTAACTAGCAAAAAAAAAAGTGAGGAAATGCATAATTAAATGGTCACCCATCAACACTTTGTTTAACTGGTCAAGTCACAGGCTAAATTAGTCTTTACTCCTTGTTGTTTCTTGTCTGATTCCTGAATTGTTTACAGTTTTCTGTATGTTTGCCAATGGGCAATGTAGTTAGGTTAATGTTGAGTTAGCAAACTTTTATTGCTTATGTGCACCCAATAAATTTTCTTTGGAATGGATTTGTGCACTGTTCTATAGTATCTAAATCACTATATTTATGAGATGTGCGATGGAAGAACAAATGTCAAGATGAGTATAACTGATGTATAACTTCTCTATGGATATAACATTAAAACATATAAAAACACAAAGTATAAAAAACCTAAAGTATAAACTGTAAAAACACATAATAAAATCAACAGTGTCAAAACAACAGTTATAGTGTCAAATTCATCCTTAGGTTTAGGCAAATTAGGTTCAACAAAGTACTCAGAAAAATCACATACTAATTGCAAGTAAAGTAACTGAAAAGCAATTAACAATGACTAATCTCTGCGATTAGTCAAATTAATTAATATTAATTGTATTATTAATGTTATTAATATTTCTGGACTACTTCCAGTTTCCAAATGTGGCCCAAGTTTTTTGGAGTTACAGATGCTCCCCTTTTGTATTTGTTTTTCAAATGTGGTCTATCTGAACTAGTATTATTGCATCAGTGGACAATTTACTTACAATTGGTTACATAGATGTTTTGATTCCAGTAGGCTTGTTAAAATTAAGTAAACAACAACAAAAAAAAATCAAGATTAAATTATACAACACACACATAGAGAAAAAAATACATACTGACTGATTGAGTCACATTTCATGATATAGGGTACTACTCCACACTGATAACAATCCTTGTTGGGGGGCATCCCACAGTGTGGTGAAGTCAGAGTTTTGGTCAGGAAGGCTGATCCTGCGCCTACTGTTAGGAAAATAATGAAAACAGCTTGGTATCATGCCCTTAAGGCTTCTATTCATCCAGCATGGTCAATTCTGCTATGAACTAACAGCAAATTGGTATATAAAACCATAAACTGCAAGACAAAGTAAGACCAAGTTTAGAGCTTATTGCCTTGTCAGAAGTGTAATATTGTGTAATGTGGATAAACAAAAACACCATACACTGGTACTGGACATTTTAAAACCTTATATAGTAAAAGCTTTTCTTTAGAACACCATACTTGTTCATTTTGGGTATAGTAGATCAGATTATGAATAAGTCTTTGTTAAAACAAAAGAAGAACATTTCACATTTCACTCTGTCATTAATCACTTGATATGACAGTATGAGAAGACAGTATGTGTGGAGTTTTGTGACAACTAATTTCCCATGAGCACAATCAAAAGTGAAAACTACTGTGCTGTTGTGTAATTCTATGCCTTTAGCTGAGTCCATCATTTTATAGCCATGGGAACAGCTGTTCCTGCTGGAAACTCATACAGGACAGCTACTGTGTCATTTTCCACAGGTTCAATGCAGTCCTTTGTACTGGTCTGATTTCCTCATATTTCTATACTTGTTTATGACCGGATCCATTAAAATGTAGCATATGTTTTCTTCCACTGTGATCCATATTGTAAATATAATAACTCAAATGAAAAGGTACTGTTCTGCCACCTCAAAGTAAATCTTTTTCATTTTTCCCTCCTGACTAATTGAGTCAGTCTTTCTTTTTCTGCATTCTTCATTGTGAGACAACCTATAAAGAAAGACGCAGACCTTGAAAAATGGGGTGAAATTATAATAAATTGCCTGTTTGAGTTTCTATCATCCTGTTGCCATGGCTACAGCTGTCATATGGATTGGTCTCTATATGAGCTTGGTTACTGTTTAACTTCCCCACCCACATTTGCCCAGATTAGGAAAATCAATAAGATAACAGGAGTACCGGCCTTAGCCAGCGCCAACAACGCCTTCCTCTGAAACACAGAAAGCTGCACCAAACTTTTACATCTCTCTCTAAAAATTTACACACGTTCAGTGGAAAGGGTGACCAACATCTGGCTGTGCTGAACAGAAGAAAAGGAATGGTCAATGTTAACACTCAGGTCAGCACTAATATGGAGCTTCCGTATGGTGAGTACACACACTAGTTCCCTCTCTTTCTCTCTCTCTCTCTCTCTCTCTCTCTCTCTCTCTCTCTCTCTCTCTCTCTCTCTCTCTCTCTCTCTCTCTCTCTCCGTCTCCGTCTTTCTTTCTTTGTTCTCTCCTGTCCTTCTGCGTACAGCTTAGACAAGGTGCTGGTGGATTTGTGAAAGGGCCCAGATATTTAGCTACAGGTTTCAGGTGGCTGATGTGGATGTGCTGTTCTGTGGGATTTTCATTTCATTCAGGACAAAAACTGCCATTGATAGGTTTGTGAGGTTTTTGTGCAAGCTGTAGTTTAGGAGGTGGGGCAAAGTCATGATGGCTGGTATCCACTTGTAGCAGGTAAATGATGCAGACTCCCTGGGAGAACTTCCTCTTTTATGAGAGGGCTGGACATAATGCAACAAATGATTTTAAGGAAAATAATAGTGAATATAGTAGATAATAGTTATTTAAAAGTAAAAATTGAGAAATAAATACTCTGAGCTAACATGTACTCACATAGATGCACCACATTTTTATTGTAAGAACAAATGCAAGAAGAAAATAACTTTATTGTTCTAGGAGTCTTTTTGTCAAGGAAAACTTGACTAAACTTCTAGATTATCATTACGACTTCAAATTATTATCATTCTGTTTCAGAAAAGCACAAAGAGAAGCAGTGTTATAGTTATAAATGATATGTCTGGCATCAAAATGTTTAAAGGGTTTACTTTGAAAGTAATAAATGTTGCTTTGCATTCTAAATTATTCCTGCATAACACACTGGCCCTCTATGCTTGACATCACAAAGCACAATGTTCTGGTGACACCACTGTTGTACTTATATAGTACTTGTGTGACTCTTGCTTCTTACTTAGCAGTTATCATATCATGTTGTGCGACTGAAAAACCTTTTTGTTTAAATCTTAAAATAAGCTTTAAAATGCTTTTTAAAGAGTTTCTGGACTATTCAAATAGTGTACACTTTATGAGACAGTTATGGCAATATGACCACACAGGTCATCGGTTGTTTGAGTTCTTTGAGTTGTCTTTATTTACCTGTATATGTTTGCTGGAAGGATGTTAGGTAATAATTGTAGCATTAATGTTTTAGTTGAATGCTCTTGGCAGCCATGATGCTTAAGCCTCTTTCTGCCCTAGATCAACTTGAGGAATTGTAGTGTTTTATTTCCTTTGAAAACAAAGAATGCTTCAAATCACTGTCAGGCCAAGCTTGCTGTGACATTTTGCAAACTCTCATAATAGCCATAATAAAACTGAATATACATTATAAGTTACAGCAGAACACATTGGTTCCCTTCTATATATATGCATAGAGCATTCTGCAAATACAACTCTTCAAACTTCACAGTCAACACCAATGCATCAATCTTTGTTTTTGCTGATCTGGATATCATGGAGATTTTTGTAGGTTATATGCATAATGTCAAGTACAGAATGCAGATATTTATAGAGTCTCATAGAAAACAATCCTGTGATACAGTCTCAGTTAGTGTGAAAAAGGACGGGAAAAAAAGAAAAATACAGTGTGGTTTTCCAACTTCCACAAGAGGCCTGTAGTGAGAATCAGCTTGGGCTAATTACACAGCCATTAGAACAAAGACAAAGAGCTTTCCTGCAAAGGTAGTAGTAAAAGTAAACACAACAAGAGCAGTAAACAGCTCTGAAACGAGAAGCTTTGTTTGCTCTGTAGGCCAAATGATTCCATAGAGGACACCCAACAGCTGAGAGGGCTCACCCCTGCAACATGGACATAAAGGCACAGGAACGCTTCTTAAAGTGAATCAGGCTGTCTTCTCAGCTTTGGGAGTATTTGTTCCTGATCAACAAGGTCGCTTTAAAAATAAAATGGCTGTCTTTGTCCTTCTGAAGTAAGGGGGATGTGAAGGCATTTCCTGCTGTGATACCTCACTTGAGTGTCAGTCTGGCCTTGGAGTCAATGCAGAGCAGGGTAGCAACGGTGAAGTCTGATTTTCCGCGATTCTTCTGCCAGGGCACTTACCTTCCTCCTTTTAGGAGATCTGAATGGTGTATGGCACACACATGACATGTTTATAGTTTTACATTATACTATTTTACATTATAGTGTTATGTTTTACATGAACCACAGAAAAGGTAAGATAATGCAGGTATACTAATGCAGAGTGACTGTAGTCCCTCAAACGTTTGCTCACATCTAATTTTCTAAAAAAAAAAAGTTTCCTACAAACATCTAATTTTAAAATAAAGAAAATAAAATGTTTATCAGATGGATATTCTAAACATTGCAATTTACCTATATCCATTTTTTCTTAAAAGGGCAGCCCAGTGTAATTTTGATTGGCAAAAAAACATGATAGAATACATATGTAGAGAAATGTGGAGTAGATGTGGTGACGTTATGGCCATGATTTCTTTTATCAGTGGCATCTTGATAATAAATGTAACTTGATGCCACACATTATCATTCACATCATCTGCACTCATTCAGTTTTTTCTTTCTCTATTATGTAATAGAACACGATATAATTTTTGTTCTCCTGTACAATTTCAAAAGATGACTCCATACTCAACAAAGAGGTAAACTTACACATCACAGATATGTCTGCCAACGGCTAGCCTGGTACCGTAACTCCAAGGAAACGGAGGTGTGCAATGGGGAATTATCCATGTGGTTGACACTGTTAGACTGTGAATGCATGCCTCCAATCAAATCTCATTGTGACAAGCATTAAAGGATTAGGTTAGCTGCCAATCAGTGTGTACACTGCAAAGAGGTAGCAGCTCTCCCACACCAACATCCATACCAGGAGCTCAAATGGGCAGACTGTTACATGAAGGAGGCTGAGGAGCCTGAAACTGGCCTGCCAGAGCTCAGGATGTATGGGGAAGATGGCGTTGGTTACCTCAGCACTGCTCCAGGTACTGGTCTGCTAGAATTAGCACACATTTACATACTACAAATCGAGCGACACAATTGTACCATTTTACTAACTATTGGAAAATGGTGAGGTGTTTGCTTACTCGCATGAAAATGATGAAGCGATGAAAAAACGATGAACAAATTGAACAATGAATGTTGTGCCATGTGCTACCACAAGCTACTAAACTCTGAGGGGGAAGTTTGGTACTAAACTAAAATTTATTTCTGTGAGAAAGTGTTTCAAATTGCATATACAAAGTGTTCCAAAATCAGGAAGAGTTCAGTTTCTATATGTCACTTTCAAATGAAAAACATCTCAAATTCACTGCCATTATAGCTTTCTATATCTATTCAGTGTATGAGTGTTTTGAATATAACTTTCTGAAACACTGAGAGAAGGTATAGAGCACCTGTCTTTCTGTGTCAGATTCAAAATACAGGAAGAACTCCTTTCATTTTAGATTTTCTGTACTGTGAGAAAGAATTTTATCCTCTCCACCTATACAATGAAATAATGCTGAAGCCATTGTTTAAACCTTTGCTCATTGTGCTTCTTCACTTTTTTGGAAGGTACAGATTTATGTTGATTCAGGACACAATTCATAGTCACAATGAACTAACATAGCCTCTCTGTGTTAGGAAAAAACACCTGTTGACCCATTAACAGTAAAGTGTCCACATACCACAGTTTCTGCTCCATCATTTTAGGTTTTAAATTGTACTGGATTTTTCTTGTTTATCTGGTGGATGGACTATTTGGACACACACACACACACACACACACACACACACACACACATACATACATATATATATATATATATATATATATATATATATATATATATATATATATATATATATATAGAGAGAGAGAGAGAGAGAGAGAGAGAGAGAGAGAGTGTAAGGTTCTAATTTGCCACATGGTGGAGCTGCTCTACACAAGAAAAGATGACAGAATTGTAAATTATAAATTCCTAGCCAACACAATCACAATATTTACTGTTTTCAGGGAATTTTATATGGTCTAATGGTTTACCAAACAAACAAATATCCAGAAAAAAGGCAGTGAAAGGTTCATTTTTAAGACTTTGGTTACATAATTTGATCAGGAAGCTGATAACTTTCCATCCTGTGTTTAGACGGCATTTGGATTATTTTTATAACAATAAATTCTTTGATACACACTGGTTGTGTATGAAGCAAGACTTTTTAGCTTTTCCATTCCATAATTGCTTTGTAGCACTGTTTTTGTAGGCACCATTTGCTGAGTAATTCTAAAGGGTAACAATATTAAGACATATTTTTAAATGTTTGGAAAGAGTTTGGAAAATATTTATAAAGATCATCTAGAGCTGGATCAGTTATGCTAATATTTAGAAAAGACAATTCGGAGATTAACATGATATGACAAAAAATAATAGATTTACATTTTCATTTTTGAGTACAGGTTCACTGAAACAACCATATTTTTAGATTTTCTGATGCAAAGGTTATTGTTTCAGTGATGACTAAAAGGCATGATTAGTGTCCTCTCTGTATCTCAGAGTCAGCAAAGTGGGGCCCACAGTCAGACCCGAAATCTCAGCAAAACAACGGTTAATCATTGAAAGGACCTTATCGGAGACCATGATTGATTTACGAAGAGCATTGCGCTAAATGTTTATTGATGCCATTTTTTACTTATGTCATATTCAGACATCCTCTTAAGTGTTTATCCTTTCATGAAAAAAGAAGATTGATTCTGTTCAAATTTCAGTGACATTAAAAATGTTACATCAGTTATTTCTCAGTGAAAATATCTTAAGGAAAATATTACATTTTTTGATTATGTGATTAAAATCAAGAGCAATTATATGAATGGGAGAGAACGTAAATTTGGACATTGTTCTGATGAAGAAAATCTAAGATGAAATCAGTGCAGTCATGGTGCAGACAAGCCATGGAAGATCCTGCCAATGTCATTTGACCTTTTTCCCCCCGCAAATGTCTTTATTACCCAGCAATGTTGAGGTTTAAACAGAAATACTTTATGGGGACTGTGCAATATTAGGTGATAGAGGTTTATGATTACCCAGACTCCAAATAGTAAGATGGGTGAGGACTTTGGAAACTTCACAGATTATGTCCTTGTTAATGGTTATGGAAGAGCCTAGATCTGTCTTGGAAGCTCTATTGGGAATCAGCATAGCAAAATATTCTAAAAACATGCAGCACAAACACCAGTGATAAAGTGGACAAAAACTGCTGCTTCATACTTGCACATCGGTTCCAATCGCTTAGGTCTCAAATAAGACAAGTCATATAAATAATACATTTATCTAAATATTTGAATGTTGGTTTATTTTTGTCAGAGAATGTACACCAGAAGGTTTGAAATCGCAGTTGCATGAGTATAGTACAAAAATATAAGAAAGCCTATAAGTAGAAAAACCCAGAGCAGGACTTAGGTAGAATATTAGCTAGTCACATAAAATAGCTGAAATTATGTCCCACTATGAATTACATTAGTAAATTTTCTTCAACATCATTAAGTCTTACCAACACTTCAGATGGAATAACTCAAGCAAAGAAGCCTCATTTTGCTTGTCCAAGCTGTCAAACAGTAGCCAAATAAAATGATTCTGAATTGATATCAGTGAAGTGCACTTTTTCTTCTTGCACTTATATCTTTTGCTCAGTGCACAGAATGCTCTGATTCATCTTATCGACTAAAATCAGTTGACTGAAAGGTTTTTCTTCCAACAAACCCAAAGCCAGACAACAAAATCAGCTAAGGGATGGGATTAGGCAGTTCATGCTTATCTGTGACTCCTATAATGACCCAAACACTCCACAATTTAGTCTCTCTTCTTTGCTTCACCACCATTGATTTAATTTCAGAAGGCCTCTCGAAAGTAGGACTGCTTTAAAGAGGAGGGGCATAGATCACGTTTATCAGTTCTCATTGTACACACAAAGATATGAAAGATTTATCTCACTAAATTTAGATTTTTGCAAATCTCATAAAACAGCAGTAACCGCAAAAAACCTAAATAATGTTAAAAGTATATATTTTCCATACAAATAGGAGAACGCATTCTACCCCCACAGCCAATTTTCAAGGGGTTTGCACAAGCTGTGTGGTTTGCAGATAGCAATCTGTTGACAAGGTCTTCCATGTCACTTTGCTACGTACCTGTGCCATCTACCCCAGTCAGTCCACACAGCCTGTTCTACTGGCCTCAGATGTGCTGTAGGAAGTATACTACCACTCACCCTCCCTCAATCCTATCAAGGCAGCTGAGCATCACAAAATCATTTTTTTCTGTGCCAATTTGGCCAAAATCAAAAGAGACAGGGAAACAGATATATTCCCAAAGTTATTCCACAGGTATTCCAAGAATGTGTTATTATTCCATGTGGGTTGGAGTATGAGAGTGCTGGTCATTTAGCTCGCGTCACTACCACTGCATCCCATTTGGTCAGGCAGTGGAAATGAAAAAGACTCATTCAAGAGAAGGTACAAATAGGCAGCAGTTACAAATGGAGTTTGGTCAGTGGTCGGAGATCTCTATTGTGAAGATAGACAGGACTTTGTTCACAAACTGGAGTTTGAAGTTTCAGAGAGGGGGAAACAGGCAGTGGAATTACATCAGCCCTGAGCAGTCCTTTGACTTTTAGCCCCAGGCGGCATAGGTGACTGATTATAGGACTCGGACATGACATGGCAGCCTTACATCAGATGCAGGAGACAATCAAGGAAGGATAGAGGATCCTCTCCCATGTCATCCATAAACAGATTCAAAGTTCATAGCTCATGCTGTAAATGCATGTAAGCATCTAGTTGCACATGACAGAAAATGTCTCACTCTTCCTTGTGACTGGTGTTGTAGCTTGATGTAGTAATTCCATAGTTCCTGGTCACATTAGTCTACATTGACATAAACACTGATTTTGATCAGGTACTGAGAAATTTGTTGAAAGCTTTTCACCCTTATTTGAGGCATTTGATCCCTGAAAGACAACGTGTTTCAATCTGAACACCTTTAATGGCATCAGAAGTTTTCTCAGAACTGTGATTTACAATCCTGTCAGTGAGTGACAGTGACGTTATCATTAAAGAATGAGGTAGGAGATTCACATCAGTTACTCACAATCATTAAAGGGTCTGGGTCTTCAGTATTGATTAAAAAGCTGAATGAAAATGCAAGACATTGCTTGAGTAATAGATTAATTTATGAATGAGTGCCAGTTCGTCTGTTAATCGGGAAGCCTTTTAGTGGATGGGCTATTAAAGGCAGCCAGTTGGGCTTATCTGAATGTATCTAACAAGAGTGTGGTTGTGAAACACTACAGAACAAATGCACGTATTGATTTATTTTTATGTCTAAATAAGCAGTGTATCCACTGTGAGAAAGATATATTCACAGTAATTAACTAATGTCCAGTGAAATATTAAATAAATGGTTTAATATTATTCCTTTCAAGCCTGAGTCCTGATTTAAGTTAATGTTAGTGCAGCAACATTCACTTCACAATATAAGTAATAGCCACAGCTGGGAGTAGTGCAGGCTGCCAGTAATTTAACAATTGTCTTAATAAAAAATAACAGAGTGAAGCTTGCACTCAGTAAAGTATAGCAACATGTATGTCTAACCTGCTCTCTGTTGCTAAAGCAGCTCCTTTTCAACTATTCCTGGTTACAAACTACACAAATACACAGGGCTGTAGCAAACTGATTAGACAAACTGATTAGAGTTAAACTAGTTGGTTAGTTTGTGAAGAAACCTTTCCCATGTCAGGAGTATAATGATCTTGTGTAATTCTTTTGAATCTGACTGCTTGAAACACTCTGACTTTGCATGTGAGGGAGAGAGTCATAACCTTGCGGATTAAGTTTTATTGAGCCATCCAGGGCCACAGTGAGGAGATCACAGAGCCATGAAGATCTGAGTTATGATAAAGATTTTAATGGTAAGGGAGATAAGATTTGCAGTGTGTGAGTCACTCCTCCCTCAGTGATTCTTTGCATTATTATTACTCCCTAGGTTAATTGTTGGTGTGGTTAGGACAAATCTTTTAAGCAAACAAGATGATGTGTAAGAAAAGGATATGTTTAGGCTGACACAAACATCTAGGACAAGCTGGCCAAATATGTGAATGAACAATATTTGAGATATAGATAGAAATGATTAAATTCCTCAAATAACTTTTTACAATTTTAAAACACTGTCCTGTTGTCAGTTTAGGGCTTCTGAACAAAATCTCCACCTCGACCTGTAAAAAACCATTGCTGTTAATCTAAGGTCCCAAATGTGAAACATCAATTGCAGGTATAAATATTAAGTAACATTTTGTAAGAAAATGCTGAAAGTTGCAGATTTGGTACTAATGTGATCATTAAAATTCTGACAACAGTTGTTTTTTTTCCTAGTACAAACAAAAAACCCATAAAAACGTTTTTGTACATAAGTAGGTGGGAACATACCACTGAATGTGTCCCTAGCTCACAAGTAAATTGCCAGTTATCCAGTATGTAAGTCTAGGTGTTTTCCAGCCTATTCCAAGCAATTACAGCAAATTTAATATGCACAATGTCCAGAGGGATCTGGAGTGTCAAATAAACCAGGACATTATCAGTAATGTTTTTACACTGCAATTTATACATACACTCTTTTCTTCAGGAGAGCAACCAAACAACAATATGCAACAGTAATGGCCTCTGACACAGTGAATCACTTTGTTAACTCATTCCTCCAGTGATCATTTGGTTTTTCCCAGTTTAAGATAGGTGATGGACATTTTATATTGTATTTACTGCATTTTGGTTTACTTGGTCATCATGTCAGTCAGCTCCTTTTTCGCCTCATGTATGTGGGGGTAGATGCAAGGATCATGAGTATGGTTTTACTGCCCTCATGGCTGTATGAACTGGAGAGTGTTGACCTGCAACTTTGTACTGTCACTTTCCCTTCTTCAAATATATCCTCTACTGTGTTTGCCTTGGCTCTTATACCTGTGCACTAGTCATGGTTATTTGCGTAAATGCACCATATATGCTTTCCAGTTGAATAACAAACCAACATTTTTACATGTAGGCATGTTAACGACGATGCAGTAATAGGTACTGCATTGAAAATTACATAAAGCACAGGCTGGTTTATGGATAGTAACAGCTGTTAATTAATAGCTCTGAGGTGACATTTTCAAAAATCTTGAAGGACAAATATTTTAGCATAGTAACATGAGTATCGAACACTCTCCCTGATAATTAATATATATAACTCTTTGGCCCTGTACAGCACTTTAGTCTTTATGATTTGCTTTTGGCCATAGTACACTGCATAAAGAATATTCTTTGATCATTTTAAATGCATTCTTTATTAAAGTGTAAGTGCTAATGCTCTGTAACAACCTCAGAACAGACCTTAGTACCAGTATCAAGACCACAACTTTAACAAACAGACTGCAAACTCTTTCACCACTCATTTTATTTAGATAAGCTGTTAATAGTAATGAGTGAGTTATGAGTGGCAGGAAGTAGAAATGCTGTCTATTCTTTCCTCTACAGTTGGAACAGGACCGTATGCATACTTCTGTAGAACAATGAGTTCTTTTACATAAAGTTCACTGTTTTCAGCTAGTGAGAGTCACTGCTTTTGTTTATTGTTTAAGAATTAATAGAGACTTAGAAAATCATTTGAACATGGAAATCAGCCTAGCTGGTTTTCAGTCTTTTTCTGCAGGTACATAATATAATACAACTTGAGAAATATCTCTCTGTGGTGGCCTCGATGAGGATTGTAGTGAAATAGGCTATATAAATGTGCTGGCTATCTAAGAAACTGGCTTGGACTGGTGAGACAAACAGTTAAATCCAACTAGAGCAACATGTCAGGGACTGGATGTGGTTGCTGCAATCCCAAAGTTGCTAAACCTTTACTCACATTAGATATTGAGAGAGAGAGAGAGAGAGAGAGAGAGAGAGAGAGAGAGAGAGAGAGAGAGAGAGAGTGAGAGAGAGAGAGAGAGTGAGAGAAAGAAAGAGAGCGAGAGAGAGAGAGAGAGAGAGAGAGAGAGAGAGAGAAGGAGAACATTTGCTCATCTATATCTAAAAACAATCCTGATTTAGCACTTAAAAAGGCAGACAATGATTAACCTAAGGGCCACCCCGCTCCAGGACTGAGCCATGGCCTAGGGGGAGGTCTGACCTGTCAGTCAAAGTCAGTATCATCTTTGCCCTAGGGGACACAACCCATGTCACTCAGAGGTGTCTACCTCTCTGAGGGGGCGGGGCTTGGTCTAACAGGGGGCGTCCAAACTTCACCGAGAGGACAAGTCTTTGCCCCCAGCATCAGGTAGCTGAGAATGCGTTTGTCCAAAGCACTAGCAGACATGGAGATGGCAGACTATAGCGAGGCCCTGGACCCAGCCTACACCACCCTGGAGTTTGAGAACATGCAAGTGCTGGCCATGAGCACAGGTGAGTCATCATTCTGAACTTTGAGTCCTCTGACTTTATATTGGCTGCTGTATGTGTGGTCAACTGTGAGGTGATGTGATTTCATAGGTTTTTGGATTTTATAGACATTTGTAGCCTTCTGTTGGGATGCCCCCTGTGGGATGAATGTTTGTGATGACTTATTTCAAATTTCCCACACTGACTATGAAGGCAGGTAACATATAAGATGGATTGACTGAAAGTCAAGAAGCTTTGGGAAAGATGAAATTTGCAAGCTCTGTCTTGAAAGGTGGCTTGGGTCATGTTTCATTCCAAGACAGAGTTACACCACTAAAAATCCCAGTGCGATTTCCTCCAGCTCTTCTTACCTGATGTTGGCTGTGGACAGTTAAGGATAACATGTCTATTCAGAGTAGTATTTCCAAGGGTGTTTGACAGTAAAATAAACTGATGGAAACTGTATATTGAAGATAGAAATATTGTGCCGTTCAGTCTCCCAGGTCTAGGTTAATAAAAACAAACTGATTCCATCAACAAAAATATCAATACATTTTAATTGACTATATCACTGATTAATGTTGCTAAGCCATGCAGTGTTTGACACTGTCGGCTGTAGAATAGCTGCTTTGTATATTATTTTAACACATCACCGGTGAGTGTCTGCATAGCTGTTTTGTGTTAAATAATACTGAATTCTTACATCTTTTTTAACTGATTAGTTTAATTAAACTGCACAACATTATCAGTTAAGCAATGATGAGATGTTCTTTCTCATTCAAATAATGACTCAGTTTAAAATCAGCCAGTTGACACATCTGTTATGTAGCATGCATTTTCCTTTGATCAGCAAGTTGCTGGTTTGGCTTTAATGTGCTCTTTTGGTGATAATCATTAAAACAGTATGTTTTTATTATTTTACTTTGTTTTTATAGGGTTATAATAATAATTTAATAAGGTCTGCATAAATTGTTTAGATTCTGATATTTAAAGCTATCTATCTTCTTTGGTGGATATCTATCTATCTATCTATCTATCTATCTATCTATCTATCTATCTATCTATCTATCTATCTATCTATCTATCTATCTATCTATGTTTGTTTATTCATTTATTTATTGTGATTTGCATGAATCAGTTAAACTTCAGAAGTGCAGCAGTGGAACACAATCTCAGATTATTTTGGAATTGATGTTTGTATTTTCCAAGTCATGTTCAAGTTTAATTCAGTGTAAAGACTTTTAAACCTCAATCAAATATTTATTTTATAATATTTATAATATTTATTTATGTATTTTTGACTATTATTCATGTGTTAATGGCTGCTGTTAGCAAAGATCTGTTCTCTTGATATGGTTTTAGATATATTCACTTCTGGATTAATTAGCAAAGACTACTTTGGTGGATATTTTAGAACAGTGATTTATAGCTAATTATAAGACTAGTCTTTTCAAACCATTTCCTCTTCCAAATCTGTTTAAAAGGCCACTTTCAGTTATCTGAGTACTATTTAAAGAGACCAATAAGTTCAATTGATCAATAATTTTAACTCACTTCTCTTATTTCTTAATTTCTTATTAAACTTGAATTGAACATAAAGATTATCTTAATTGTATACAGTTGTTTCTCTTATAATGCTTAATTTTTCTCGTTTAATAACTATTGAGTCATTATGTTTTTGTTATTTCTCATAACGCCATTATAACAATACATCCAAACACACCCTTAAATAATTTAAAATTCTTATAAAAATGTAGTGATTATAACTAACATTTATTTCTTATAAAGAAAAAAGGCAGCTTGGGTTTTCCACAAAGCTGACTTTGCAATTACTAAAAGTTGAACATTTCTGGTTTTAGACTCCTCGCCAGCTGAGAGTGCCAACATGAACACTGCCAACCACCTGGGTGCCGGTACCCTGTGTGCAATCTGTGGGGACCGGGCAACGGGCAAGCACTATGGAGCCTCAAGCTGTGATGGCTGCAAGGGCTTCTTCAGACGCAGTGTGCGCAAAAACCACATGTACTCTTGCCGGTCAGTATCTCCCTCAATAACAGTATCTGCAACTACTTTATTCTGCACACATAAGGTTTATAATTCTTATATGGCTCTTGTTCTAAATTTGGTGCTGTGTGTTCTTGCTTATATAACAGGTTTAACAGACAGTGCATAGTAGACAAAGACAAGAGGAACCAGTGCAGATACTGTAGACTCAAAAAATGCTTCCGGGCCGGAATGAAGAAAGAGGGTACATACCCATTCAATGTTTAATGAGATTCACATAATGCTATAATAGCAAAATTAGAGTAAAAGAAAAGTTCACATCCTATTTGATAGAAGCCGCTGTATGTGAAGCACAATGGACTTTTTGCAACATCAGTGTAAGACGAGCAGTTTGTCAATGTTCACTTCCCAATGACTTGTGTGGCTAACTTGCACACTAATGAACAACCAAACCTTGAGCATTTTTTCATAAATCCTTTGTTGATGTTCTCTTTGGCACAGCTGTACAGAATGAAAGAGACAGAATCAGCACCAGGAGGTCCAGCTATGAGGACAGCAGTTTACCCTCTATCAATGCACTCATCCAAGCCGACGTCCTCTCCAGACAGGTTTGATTAAAATGTGTCTATAATATAATGACTGCATATGTCTTGGATATTTTCTAGAATATTATAGATTAAAATATATAAACAGGAATAGGTGTGATAAAACCTTCCTATGCTTTAGATCTCCTCTCCGGGACCTATCATTAATGGTGATATCAGAACAAAAAAGATGGCAACTATCACAGATGTGTGTGAATCTATGAAGCAGCAATTGTTGGTACTGGTGGAGTGGGCTAAATACATCCCAGCCTTCTGCGACCTACCCCTCGATGACCAGGTATGGAGGACCTGAAATCTGGAGCTACTCCTGCTATATGGCAACAGCACCAAAACATTCTAAAGCCTAATCTTCATCTTTGGTGAAGGGGGCACAACTCTGATCCTAGTGGGCCAGAAACCAGCACAATTTGGTTGTTTTGTTGTTCTTGCACACCCAGTAAAACTGAGGAGTGGAATCAAGTGTGTTTGGGCAGGGAAATTATCAAATTGAGCTGCAATCTGGCACTCTAGGTCTGGAGATGTTCATTCCTGGATGCTAAACTGTCTCTGTTGTGTGCATTAACTAAAAGGTTCCAGTGTGGATTTAGTCACCGATTACCACACACACACACACACACACACACACACACACACACACACACACACACACACACACACACACACAAAGAAAAGGCACACATCATTTACTATGATACTGTGTTCTAATGGATATTCATTTTATAATTACATATATATTTAGATAACTGGATATACTGGACATACTGCATATATGTATTGGTACAATAGTCTAGCTAAAGTTGAGTAGAAATGTGTCTACTGAAAAATAAAATGTGATGGCAGAGACAGTGAAGGAGGAACATGGGATCTGTAGTGGTATTGGTTAATGTGTTTTGATGTCTCAGGTTAGAAAGTGATGAGTTAGTTTGAAAGTTTGATCTCCTCCCGAAGACCTCCAGAATCATTAACATTGCAAATACCAGGGCAGGGTAACTCATTCATGGATTTTGACCATGTAGTGCAACGTCTCCTACACACTGCTGTCCACACAGAAGAACACATACACAACCTTTTTCTGTCTCACTGCCTCCCTATGCTCTGTGGGAACATCTGATTTGAGCTCTAACCTTTGTAGTAGTAATTACACCTTTTCCAATGTGCACACTTTTTCACAGTTCTCATGTCTTCCCATGTTTTAAGTGTTAAGGCATTTAATTTAAATGTATAGACCCTACAGATGTTTCTGAGTCACCTGTATATGTGTGTATGTTTCTGGTTCACCTGTATATGTCACCTGTTTACTCTCAGGTGGCTTTGTTGCGTGCTCATGCGGGAGAACATCTCCTTCTTGGGGCTTCCAAGCGCTCCATGCTGTACAAGGACCTGCTGCTATTAGGTAAAACTTCTTAACTTCATATTTTTAGACTTGAGACATCAGGGGACTGAAGTGTCCATTATAATGGCACTAGTATCTTTAGTAAGTTTTATGTCAGATAAATTTTACAAGTTCAGTGTAATTACATTAAAAGTAATTCTGCCTCACTCAGGTAATGACCACATAATTCCTCGGAACTGCCCTGAGCTGGAAGTGAGTCGAGTAACAGTGCGAATCCTTGATGAGTTGGTCCTTCCTTTCCAGGAGCTCCAGATAGATGACAATGAATATGCCTGTTTAAAGGCTATTGTATTCTTTGATCCAGGTAGTCAAACCATCTCCAAAATGAGTAATTACATTGTTTTACACATCTGTACAAATACCAGTATGTAGACTATTGAAATTATTTTGATCAAACAAATAATGAATTTATTTAAACTTTCCCTGCAATGGTAGATGCCAAAGGTCTAAGTGATCCAAGCAAGATCAAACGGATGCGCTACCAGGTGCAAGTGAGTTTAGAGGACTACATCAATGATCGACAGTATGACTCGCGGGGACGATTTGGCGAGCTGCTGCTTCTGTTGCCAACACTACAGAGCATCACTTGGCAGATGATTGAGCAAATCCAGTTTGTTAAGCTCTTCGGAATGGCCAAGATAGACAACCTTTTGCAGGAGATGCTTCTAGGAGGTAAGGATGAGAACCACTAAATTTGGTTTAAATTGTTTACTTTGATTAAATTGTTTCTGCCATTTATAAATGGAACGGTCTAATGTGA
This sequence comes from Electrophorus electricus, assembly GCF_041902795.1. Classification (NCBI taxonomy): domain Eukaryota; kingdom Metazoa; phylum Chordata; class Actinopteri; order Gymnotiformes; family Gymnotidae; genus Electrophorus; species Electrophorus electricus. The sequence goes on from NC_137517.1 coordinate 8,198,068, forward strand.
ATGGCAAGGCTAATGTGAAATTAAATCAGTTATAATCACCACATTGTTATCTTGCCACATAGACTTCCACACACACTGAACTTTTGTTGACCTTTAAGTCTTTTCTTACAGGGTCTGCTAATGAGGCCCCTCATGCTCCACCCTCTTTACACCCGCACCTTGTCCAGGAGCACCTCAGCAACAATGTCATTGTGACCGCAAACATGGCCACTTCTATTCACAATGGACAAATGTGTAAGTTCCTGAACCCAAACATTAGGTTGGTTTTGTGTTGGCAAGTGATGTATATTTCTCAGTGTATACTCTCATGTATGGCAGCCAGGTAATTGGAGGGACGAAAAAGCAAGCCGAAGTAATCCTTCTGCAAGCTAATCAGGCTTACTTTATCAAAGAGAGCTATTCATCTTCTTATTTTTTCACCCTAATACCTTCAGAAATTCAAAAACCAATACTTTCATTCTTTCCACTCTTATTCTTCTGTATTCTTGGAGTTTAGTTGTATCCTTACATGGTCCTGTGATTTAATGCATTTTCTCACTTTTTGTGTCCATAGCCACACCTGAAACTCCAATTCCTTCTCCTCCATCCGCTTCCAGCTCTGAGCATTACAAACTGGCCCAGGGGGTTATAGCCACAGTGCCCAAACAGACAGCAGCCATCCCCCAGCCCACAGTCACCAAGCAAGAGACCATTTGAGACCATCACAGCAAAACCTTTCTAAAAACTTGTGCAGTAGCACTAATGAACCACACAACCACACATCAACACAAGGCTGCTTCAGAGACTCTTTACATAAAAGTAGTAAAATATGATAAATAAAGCTCTTGGTAAAAGGATCTGCCAATTGATGTAATGTACATTTCATTCTTTTTTTTTTTTCATTTTTCTCTTTACAAATATTAGAGTGAGCAACAAAGGAATTTCCCAGTTATAGATAATTGCATGTAGACCACCAGGAGCAGTAGTCAGCAACCTCAGGAGTGTACAGTGACTATGCTGACTTTTAATGCATTCTAACCTCACTTGTAGGCTAATGCATTTTTTAAAAGTAATGGTGCCTATTTATACTTATCTTTCTCTTTCTCTCTTTCTCTCTCTTTCTCTGTATATATATATATATATATATATATATATATGAGCAAGAGAGAGAGAGAGATACAGAGAAATAGACAAATTCATATTTAAGAAATGTTACAACAAACCTTTAATCTGTTAACATTCAGATGTTTATGTTGTACAGTATTGTAATGACTGATTTAATATGAATGATTTTTTTACAGTACTTGACAATAGGGTACATAACATTATGCCTTTAGATTTTGAATAAACTGCTCATTATTAGCTATTCAGAGAAACATGTATATTTCCTTTCCTTGTATCACAGACAAATATATGCATCTGCTTCTGCTTTGCCTTGTGAACAGAATATATATATATATATATATATATATATATATATATATATATATATATATATATATATATATATATTCTGTCTTTATTTTTTTGTGATTAACACAAAAGAACTGTTTAAATGTCCTGTTCTAAACCATTACTTCATAATTAAGGAGTGAAATCTATTTTTCTTAGAATATAATAATTGCTTGAAGTAAGGTTTTGAATGTTTGTCACAGAATATGAAAGCCACATGTTTGTTTAACACACACATTTACTAAAGTGGTCGTATTAGGATATAGAATAACGTTTGGAGAATTTTGAATAAAAAAAGTGCCTTGCCATGCATTACTGCCTTCAATGACAAGGGTGATTTCAACCTTTCAATGTGAACTCATATTAAATGACTATGTTATATTTTTACTTAAACATGCAGTCAATTCATTTTGTTTTTCTGTTTCATAATTTATCAGTTTTATTTGATATACAACAAACTACATACAAACAAAAAACTTTTTCAGCATCCAGTTTGTCTTAGACCAGTCTGGTCCTCTTCCCATCATAGTGTTAAGATCATCTTAAACGAGAGAGTGCTCAGTGTAATACTTGCTCTCTCATTTAAAGTTGAGTGTTTTACATACTTTTGGGAAACCCAGTCCTGAGCAGGAGTTGTTTTAAATATGGTTAATGAATTATGAAATGTTTGTAGATGTTTAGAAAAATCACCTCTCAGTATCATTAACGTGATGTTCTGGCTTTCTTGATTTTATTGCCTTCTAAACACGTTTATTCGCCTTTTCCTCAAAATGACTTAATTGTCATAACTTAAAAGGGTAACCAAAAATAAAGTCACAGTGCATCACATTATTGAAGTTAAGAAAATAAATCTAAAACCAAAGTATATTTACATAGGAGTATTCCTATAATCTTCAAATCTTTGAAAAATAAGATGATAAAAGTAACAGCCTACGTGGCATAGGATGGTCAAGGAGTTTAGTGCTGGGGGTGTGTATTGGACTGATAAATGTCATAAAACAATTCAAGATAGCTTGAGGGCTTCATTCTTATATCTGCAAAGCTATGTATGAGTCAATACTAAGCTTCCCACTCCACCAAGGCTAATTACTCACAAATCTCCCACCATGAGAGCACTGGGACATGAACAGTCAAGAAGCCATGCTGTAGAGTACACAACCTGACTAAACTTTAACACATGACATGTTAAAATTGTAAAAGATCAAGAAATGTGAACTGACATCTGGCAGAGCACCACTAGCGTGAACTTATTTGTGGCATGCTAAGTGTGACAGAGAATCTGTCTGAGCCAAAACACATATATGGTTTGACTCCTACTGGTTTGATTTCTATGTTTGTGTGGTAATACTTCCACAAGCTTTGTCTACATGCCCAAGTCCCTTTCTGGCATGACCTACCTCTAACTAACGTGTTGCTTGCTTTATGAAGAAGACGCAGGGGTGTGCATTCTTAAAATTTGTTTAGTAATTTCATTCTAATTTTATTTATTCTAAAGTGTATATTTTTTATAAGGAATATTAGTTTTCATCGATGACACTTTGGTTAGCATAATAATAGAAATTAATCTATTAAGCACGAAGGCTTAGTAAACTCTAGATAATTCCTCCAAAGATAAGGATTTCCCCCAACGTGGCAACACCGACCGAAGTGACGAGCCTGACGTAATCGTGTACATGTCACAGGATAACCAATGGCAGAGCGGTCTCTTCCTGTACACGGAACTAATTGAAGATTTGCTGATTTGCTTGACAGGTAGGTTATCGTTTTGTAGCTAGCTACCTAATCGATGTCGTGCAGCTACATTTTATTTTTTTTGCATGTCAGAAGCCGCAGGAATATCAAGAAATCAAGCACTGACATGTATGCGCATTTTGTTATATGTTTTATTTAGCACATAAAATAGCATGCTTCTATGAATATGCAGCTCATATTATAGCGCCGGAAAAGTAAATAAACATACTAGCTATCGTTAGCTACCTAGCTAAGCTAAGTAGGTTAATTAGCTATTTATTTGACCTTTCGCTACCTCTAATTGATTAGCTATATCACATTGATTCTGTTTTCCTAGTCACATATAACAAATCACAACCGAGCAGCAAATTGGAAAATGTGTCTTACTTTAGTCAGTTTCTTTAAAACGTCTAGAATACGTCGTCGTAATCTTTCCCCCTTTCTTTTAGTTAGTTGTTGGTACCTTTTTGGTGCTTTTTGTTGACCTTTATGTTAACTTTATTCATTTAACTACGTTTACCTGCTAATTTCAGACATACACAGGTAGTCCATGGCAGATCGCACTGATACTACTTCTCCGTTGGAACCTGCGGCAGACGTGGGCTTTCCTCCCCCTCCTCCCCCTATCTACTCTTGCACTCTGACCCCAGAGCTGGTGGCCAAGGCACGCGAGGAACTGCAGGAGAAGCCTGAGTGGAGGCTCCGAGATGTGCAGGCGCTGCGCGACATGATCATGAAGGAGCAACCCAATTTGAGAACACGGCTGGATGATGCATTTCTCCTACGTTTCCTTAGAGCCAGGAAGTTTGATTATGACCGGGCCCTGCAGTTGCTCCTGAACTACCACGGCAGCAGGAGAGCCTGGCCTGAGGTGTTCCAAGACCTGAAGCCCTCTACAGTGAAGCATGTACTGGATCTGGGCTTCCTCACTGTCCTCCCGAGGCCAGATCCTCAAGGTCGCTACATCCTGTGCTTAAGGCCAGGTGGGTTAATCCAGTTGTAGAAATAGCAACATTAATTGCTCTAAGATCTTTCAAAGTATATCCTTATATAACGCTCTTTTAAAGTAACTACATTTCTTATATTTGCCTTATACAGGGAGATGGAAACCAAATGACTATCCATTTGTAGACAACATACGGGCCATTTATTTGACACTAGAGAAGCTGATTCAGCCTGAGGAGACCCAAGTGAATGGCATAGTTATTCTAGTGGATTACAATGGAGTTGGCTTGTCTCAAGCCTCCAACCCAGGTCCTCTTCTGTCAAAGAAAGTTGTTGGGATTCTTCAAGTAAGTCCTTAGTTTAGTAGCAGATATGATGAGATGTTTTACTTGTTACAAATTCTTATGGAGCCAGCTGTTTAAAAGATCTTAAAGACATTTTTTTCCTGATCACTTTCATTTTAAGCCAATCACTAATCATCTGATTTTGTATTTCAGGATGGATTTCCAATCAGAATAAAGGCAGTAAATATCATAAATGAGCCTCTAATCTTCAAGGGTATATTTGCAATAATTAAACCTTTTTTGAAAGAGAAGATGGCTGAAAGGGTAATTGAGATTATGTTTCTTGTGATCACATTGTTCCCTCACCATGTTTTTTTTAAAAGAATGCTTGGACATTGTGCTAATTCTTTACCTGAGGTGTCTTTCTCTTTCTTACAGTTTGTCTTGCATGGCTCTGATCTCTCATCGCTGTACCGGGTAATCCCTCGCTCAGTGCTGCCAGAAGAATATGGTGGGATGGCTGGCCATCTAGACATGTCCGTTTGGGCACACACTCTGATGAAGGCTGAGGAGGAGTTTGTGGTTGAGTTCTGCCAGCCTGATCCTCTTGAGGGTGCCGTACTGCCTGACTCCTTGCTCTTTGAGGGTGAGCAGGTTGGGGTTCAGGGTGAGGACTCTTACAGAAGCCTTCGTTCTCAGCTCTACTATTGCTACTGACCTACATCAGCTTTTGTTTATTTTGAAATGTGTCTTTTTTGGTGACTGTAAGGTTCAAAGGTCCATTTTAAATTTCTTAAATGCATAATGATAGCTAAAGAGGTAAGCACTGACTTGCCTTCTTGAGTTAAAGAAATCTTAGGCTAACAGAGTTAGTGTTCAGAGTCAGCATGTTTGTTCATTATTAAATTGCTCTTTTTTTGAATCTTGTAAGAGAATGTGATTTTATCCCATCTGTGAAAAAAAAGACCTATTCCAGTGGTTGTTCTTATGTGTAAGTTGTAGTTTTTTCTTTACTTAAATTATTGTTGCTCACGCAGACTGTTCCAATAGATTTTCCGTTCAAACTAGATTTGTATTCTCTCACCAGGAGAAATACTGTAGTAGTTTTAACTAATTTATATATTGTTACATTTTAACTCTGAAGTAAGGCGCATTTACATATGCTTGTGTTGTTTGCACCTCACAATAACTACAGAATGGCAGTCTGACTAATGTGCATTCATTGTTCTTTCCTTATTAATCTTTTTTGTTTACACTTTGTCATATTCATGCCTTAAAGTTCTGCATTTTACCCTTTATAAGTTCTTTGTGCTTACAGCAATATGTTATAGTTGGTTATTAAAGTTGAATTTGCATCTCCACAAGGCTTTCTTACATGTGGGTTTGACCCTGCAAATTAAATGTAAACACCAGCTAGTAAAGTACCACCTAAACATCATGCTGAATAAACCTTTTGAGCCCAAATATGCTTATATAAAAACCCTGGTTTAAGGGGCCAAAATAACAATTCAATATATGCTGTTTGGACAGGTGTAAATACAGAATAACATTGTTCTAAAAATGTCATTAATCTGACATTTAAATTTAATTTGTTTTTGTCTTGTGCGTGATTTAGTTAGAGGGCACTGAAACACTCTCTTCAAAAAATCTTAACTCGTTCATTGAGTATTTACCAGTAGATGGAGACATTGTACTTGCTTTATGAATGGTTTAAAAAATAAACATGCATTTCGGTTTGCTTTCTGGCTCAGTGCCTTGGTGTGGTCACACTTCGCCAAAACTGAGAAACTTTTGGAGTTTAATGAATACTAATGGTATTGCAAAAACCATTGCATATCCAAATAAACAATGATCTCACCGAGGTTCCAAGCTTTACCTAAAATGTTTTAACTATTTGTCGGGAAGCAGTTTAAAAAAAACCAAAAAAAACCCCAAACAAACAATTGAACTTAATGGTTAAAATAATTTTTTCATGAGCTGACATCCATGTACCCCATTTGCGACAAACACACTTTTTAGTACAAATAGCGGATGCACACGAAGCGGCATGTGCCCATTGGAGAGAGTGAACTGGACATCCGTAAAGCGAGGTGGGATTGGTTGTGGGATAACTCCATTTTGGAAACAGCTGTTCAGGACGGAAACTCGCTCATTGTTTTCAAGGTGTTGTCAAAGAAACGTTGGTCTGACATGTTATTTTCCATCGACATATTCCCCTCATTAAATACATCGAATAACTATAAAATGGTGGAAAGAAAATAGGGCATTTATCTTGAGAACCTAAACAACAGTCGAACGGCGTGGTAACAAGTGGAGAATACTAAGACGAATAAAGGTTAGTCGTTGATGAAATGTTGCATCGATACAAAGATTAATATGCACACACCGCGACATGTAAAAGAAATCGATATGGAAATATCAAGGATTTTTCTTTCAGTATTACAATAGAAGAAATGCAGAAGGTAAGGCTGTCTCATTAGACTTTTGAAAGGACAGACAGAGCAGGCTGATTTAGTGATGTACATTCGCATCCTAAGATAGAGGGGAACAGCTAGCTATAGCATTTTCTACTTTGTAAAGCAGACGACGTTAGTATGATCACACTACCCTGCGCAGATATGTATATATACCGTATTGTAGGGTTTTGCTGAATGTTAGCTAATATTTAAGAGCATATTAAAGAAAGGTTAACCTAAGAGCATGTTAGAATTCATTCTGAATTCTTTTGAACTTGCGCTAAGTCAATGTCCGTGTAGGCCTTTTGTAACTTCTCAAAAAGTTTTCGTGTCTTGAGCTAACTTGATATCGAAGATATCCCAAATAGAATTTGAACATGTTTTTGTGACATTGCTTGAAACCCAAGGGAAATAGTGAGTGTCCTTTAGGTGGTGATATCTTGGTGCCCTCTCTGTTCACTTCAAGAAGGACATAATTCTGTGTGCAACTCGTGGGAATACCATGTTTCACGTGACCACTAAGTAGCGACCATTAGGAGGTGTCCTTCTGCTTCGAGGCAGTTTAGAAGTGAACAAATATATGTAAAACATTGGTAATCTGAATAAATAAAAATATTGTTAATTTGTTGAAATTGTAGTTTACATTAAAAGTAGAAGTAAAAACTTATACAAAAGCTTTATCCACATGACATTATCACACATTTTATGCAAAGAAGATGAAAAGCAGATAGCCAGTGGAATGGCTGGTTGTCAAAAGTTTCATTGTTTATTTATTTTTAAATTAGATATATCTGCATTGTTTTGTTTGAATGTAAAATAAGAGAAAGTATTTTATTATTCTGAGGGTAAATAGTTGTTATTTATGCATTTTGCAGAGACAATGAATTCAACAAGATGAATGATTACATAACAGTATTATGTAAAATGAACAATATCATGAAAATGGTAAATCCTGTGTGAATCTCACAGATGATGCCAATTAGAGGTTAGTTTTTTTTTGTTTTGTTTTTCCTGAAGCAGAAACGGTGCTGCCAGCCATTGTTGAAGGGTGTAATATTAATCCTATTTTTTGTTTATAAAGACCTACATTGCCAAGTCATTTTTTAAAATCTAATTTGGCTTTGTGTGCTATCAGACCTGTTAATGTTGAGTTACACTTGAGGCGCTCAGCTAGAGCTGCTGAGTAAATTGAATGAAATGAACACAGGCATGGTTAAGTTTGTATGGATTTGCCTAGCCAGTCTGTCCTCTCTTCTAACTTGGAGCAAATCAAATCACTTTACGCCCACATCCTTTCCGATCAGTGGGAGAGAATAGAGCTGCAGCTGGGTGAGAGAAGCTTATGGCTGAGGGCATGAGCATCTCTCTCTATCCCTTTTCACAAACACAGAAGTTGATGGCACCAGTTTTTCTTCTTTTTCTTCCTTTCGCCAACTTATAATCATTCCGGCTCTTGGATATCTTTGTACTACATTACCTGGATTTGGCATGAATTTGGTAAGTACTAAAACCCAAGAATATTGCTGATTGGTTGTGGTCAGTAATACTGAAAGTGAGTCTTTGGTCAGAATAAAGCAATAAAAGAACATGTGGCTCCTCCTGGTTGCTTCTAAAAGCTGAATAGTCTAGCATTGCTCACCCAGTGTGTTACTTTGTGCTTTTTGGGGTTTTGTTATGCATTTTGTTATGTTAGTCTCAGTGAAAAGTCTTCAGCCTTCTGCTGGTCACTTTCCATGAACTACTTTGATGGACCCAGCTGAAGAGTTGTGTGGTAACCTGCAACTGAAATTCACAGAATTCCCTGAATTGATCTTTTCCTCCACTCTGTGTGTATAGTAGCTGGGTAGAGGTTCTATCCATGCTGAACTACATTCAGTATCCTCTGGGTGCTGACCTTCACCTAAGCTTTCAGAATATTTCAGGAAAATATTCAGGAATCCAAGACCTAAACACCATGCACAATTTTGGATTTTCATGTGAACCTCAAGGCCTCAAGAGTAAGCATTATATGCAGCTGTGTTCTTGTCCTTTCCCCCAACTGTGCACGTCCGTCACACAGCGGTGTGGCCCCTCCCACTCTTTTTTATGCTCCCCCTCTGTGGTGCCGCAGCATCAGGACATCCCACCTGCTTCATGTTAGATGGTGCGTGACCTGCCACAGAAACGGACAGCAACAAAAAATAGTGAGCTAGGCCAAGTTCTGCCCTTCGCTTTGCAGCAGTGAAGCAGTTTCCAAAGCCACTTTACATGTCTTAAAAACAACAGGTCTCAATTAGAACGTGTTGTGGTGGGTGGGATCATAAATATGTTTTAGCATTAGTTATGTACAGTTGCTTATGTGTATTCAACTCAGTTATTTGATGTCAGGACAGTAATAATGGCACTAATATTTAATGCACACATTGTTAATTGTTTTAGATAGATATTGACAGACCCAGCCTTTTCAATCTGCCATCTTTTATGGAGGCAAATTCTGTTCTGTTCTTGTACATGACAAAAAAAGACATTTGTGTTTACCTTTGCTATGATGTAACTGAAACAGGGTTGTTTATGGATATATAAGAAGATATATTTGAGCCAAATATAAGAAAATTATGAGAGGGCAATTGGTGCCAGATGTATTGTATTTTAATATTATATTCACAGCACAATTCTTACATAAGAAGCAGCGCAAAGTGCTTCACAGAAACAGTAAGGCAACATAAATGAAACTGTGAATAATATAGTATAGGGACATAAACAATGTGTGTTTAATATTAAAGGAAATGTAAAACAAAATTCATCCTTGAAATCGAGGCTTCTTAGACTTGTGATTGGCTTAAACATGCCAAAATAGCTCAGGCAAGGCTTGCACTCCCTGTAGAAAGCTCATTATTATTTAATACTTGATCTGAAATCAAAAGGTTTAATGGGCTCCACTTTTCTGTCTGAACTATCAGTTCGTGCATTAGTAAAAGGGTGACTGGCACAGACCTTGATCTCATTCATCTTTTTAAATTGTTGAGGCTTTGTTGTAGGAGGTAGTGTTCTGTTTAGAAACCCTAAAATGTTGAGTTTTGTGATGGAGTTCTGCATCAGTTCAAAGTATCAGTTCATTGTTTTCATTGTAAAGACACAGCCTTTTGCTCAGGTTCTATAGGGAATCAAATACCCTATTGAAATTTATCAAAATGACTCTTATTTAGCCCTTTGTCATCTACATCCTCTGTAGTGTTTGTCTTCCACCACTTATACCAAACCACAGTTGGCAGTTAAATAACAATTATTCCAAGTTGGACTTCTTGGTAATGAAGCTCCAGATCAGAACTCTAATTTACTTGTGTGATTACCAAGAAATGAATCCCAGAAATGAAATCCTCTTTGCCCTTAACAAATGTACGATTTGTACTGTATTAGGCAGATTTGCTTCTATCCAGTCTAATGATTTTATCTTCCCATCATCCTGTATTAGTTGTAAGTTACATTGACCACACTAGCACACTCTTTGAAGGAAGCAACTGTAGTGTAACTATAGTTTAGTAAAGGAAGCTACAGTTAAGCAGCTAAACCTTAACAAAAGAAAGACATTTATCCAGTTTAAAAACTGCTCCAAGCATTCGTTACCATAATACACGCACTTCTTATTGTTAATGAACATTTACTTTGAAGATGTAGTATATGAATATAACTAGATATTTTTACTTTGTGGACCTTTTAGTGCACTTTAGAAGATAGCATGCGAGTCATGTATGGGTGAACCTCAGTAATTCCATCTTGATCCAAGTGTAACAGTAAACCTGTAAACAGCCACTCCTCCATCCTGCCTGACTTCACCATACCAGTTTATCTTCTACTACAGTACCTAGCATTTTTAAAAAAGCACTGTGATGAGTGCAGTGTTACTTTTATTAGAGTGATGCAGTCAAAATATTTTACAGGAAATTAATGTACTAACAGAATTTTTTGTATGACTTTTTAGTTTTGTTGTTGGTTTATTTTTTTATGCAAAGTCTGGTCTTGGCACTAATCCAGAGATAAATACTTATACTAAGGTGGTGAGGGTGGGGTGTTATGAAATATCTGCATGAGAGTGTTACCTTTACATATAGAAAGGTCTGTTACAGTACTCACCAGAGAGTTACCAATTAAAAGCATTGGCAGTAGCACAGCGGAAAGAGGGAGGTGTTGAAACCCGAAGCGTCTGTCACTTGCCACCACTTCAGTATAAAGCAAAGGATTGCTTCGTGTTGTGTGTGAGAAAATGTGCAAATGTTCAGAAATATGGAGATTTGTTCCTCAAAAAGAAGAAGGATATGTAGAAGCTTTGAATGGCTGTTATTTGAATTGCATCTTAAAATGAAAGACACTGAACAGCAGTGCTAGTCTGACCAGAGATGCATGAACACCTGTAGTGGGCTGGCATTCTCAAATGGGCAGCTGTTTATAGGAGGGGAGCAGAAAGCAACTACTCTTTCAAATAAGTGCTGGCTTATGCAAGAGTGAATAGGGTAGTCTTGGAGTCTGTGCACTTATCTTAAGAGCAACTAAATGGATTGCTGTCTTTAGGCTGGCCAGTCTATTCAACTTGATTATGGGCAGCTCTCACATATCTAATGCTTGCTTGATAAAGTAGTGGCAATATTATCAAGTGCTCTCTCTCTCTCTCTCTATCTATCTTTGTATAAACTTTTATATCATTATTCTTCTACTCTAAGGGGGCATCATAGTTTGAGGACATTTGAAATATGGTAGTGCTTGCCTTTTTTGCCTTTTCAAACTCATCCATTTTAATGAATTTGTAAATGTCTCTGTTCAAAATGAAAATTAAATAAAAAAAAAAAACATTGTATGTTGTTTAGCTCATAGCCTTTTGAGTAGGCTTCTTCATAAAAGACTATATATTCATGTTATAGTAACTGTAGCACTATATGAAAATGGCTGCTGGATTTTTCCAGACATGCAGGATGTTTTCTTAGGAGATCTTTGATGAAAATTGTCTCTGGTACTTTTAAAGGTTTGTCTGGTACCACTGTTGCTAAAAACAGGCTCGTGGTCTGGTATTGCTGAAGAGAAAAAAGAAGTTTTAAAAGTTTGCACTGTAATTACTGTGGCCTTGGTAACAGTTGGGCCCTTGGCATGAAAGTAATTCATGATGACCTGTTTGCCATGATAGAGAAGTTTGTTTAAAAAAAAAAACTTGTTTGACCGATCTAATGAGGAACACGGTTTTAATGATCCCCTGAATGGTGCGTTGAAGCATTCATTTAACATATCTAAATGATATGTTTTCATTATGTGCAGAAAAGCACCAAGTGCCCCAATGAGACTTCAGCAGCAGTAGAAATCTACTCCATTCCTAATGACTCAATGATCATAGCTGCTGGTTCATATTCCTCCATTGACCTCCCTGGCCTTTGTTCATAACATCGCTGAGAGCTCCTGTTACTCATTGTTCAGAAGGCCTTTATTCATAAGTCAACAATAAATGCCACAGTGGAGGCTCTTAATGGAGTCTGTTTGGTCGAGATATAAACCATCCCTATACTGCACCTGGAAAATTTTTTTATATTTTGCATTATGTTTATGGCCAAGTGGCAAAGCTAACATGATTTGACAGCAGCTACCACTGAGAGTGACTTTCACATTGGTGGAACATTGGTAGGTTATCTCTGTTATCTGAAGCTTAAAATCAGAATGTGTGGAAATCTGTGCACTTCTAACATTCTGGTACAAGGCAGAGCTTCTGGGCTACTGTCTCTTAGAATGAGTTCCTCATGCTGTTTTGATTCAATAAGTTTATTTGAAATTAAGGGAGATTTTGTCTCATCTGGCCTAATATCTTCCTGAGTAGAAGAGACAATTTCCTACTCTGCCACTAATGTGTTTAGAAGAGGTAGTTGGTAACCACAATGTGTTAAATTTGAATAATTAAAAAATCTAAATGGGAAGTGCGCTGTGACTCTTTGAGATGACTAATCCAAAAGGGAATCCACTATGAGGAGAATGTGCATAACAATCATGCAATCTTCCCAGATGGTGCATACAGTGTCTGTATTAATCATATTAGTCATATAATCTATATATACTTATACTTTCTTGCAAGCAATGTTAATGTTAAAAAGATTTGTTAGGGCTCTCTGGGATAAGGATAACTGCATTAAATTCCAACCTCTCTGTCTTACATGGACTGCATTTCGACTAGAGATCATGTGGGTAATGTGATGTGTTTTGACCATACTGATCAATGGCAGAATCAACACTTCCTTAAAAAGGAACAGCATCTCTGGAATATGGAGTGACTTTAACAGTTTATTACATATATAAGAGGGTGGACAGGGCTCTTTTAAAGGCTCTTTTTAACCTTAGTGAATTTTCATATAACTTTAGACTCATCAGGCAGATCAAAACAAAAAGCACATTTGTGAGCCCCGTATTTTAACCCACATTCCCTCTCCCTCCTTGAGTCCAAATGGGAAAATGGTAGCTCTTTGGTTGAGGTTTTGACTAAGGGTTGCCCCAGAGACCAAGCTAAGCTGCTGTATTTCAGACTGATGGTGGAGGATGTTTTTTACCCATTTATGGAGATGACAGATGGGCCAGAGTTTTCCATACATCCTGCATTTACTGGTCTCATGCACACTATTTAAACATTCTTTGCTCATATCCAACTGCCCTTGGACACTAAAATATATGAACCATGGTTCTCTTATAACACAGCAAATGTAACCTTTTCTGGCACATCTCAGGCCATCTTATGCTGTATGGCGTTGAGTGTGAATACAAAGTAGTTCATGTTAAGTTCTGTGCTTTGTGCCATTGTGGGTATAAGTGAAATGCCCGTGAAAGCTGAAGCTGCTCACTTTCTTGTGGGTGGGGTGTTATTGTCAGTGCTGAATGCACACACCTGTTACAAGGCTTCTGCTGCCCACTGCAGCCACAGCCACCTCCGATGTCCTCTCCCGGTCTCCCTCCTCGGCACAGAGCTCCATTTCATTAAACTGGTGCACATCGGATTACAACAGTGAGAGATGCTGTAAACGCACTGAATTAAAAGCAGATAGGAAACACACAGGTGTCAAATGTTGAAAATTTGAGCCAAACAATACAGTCCCACCCCCACTGCTTTGAAGTCAAACCATGGCTATATTTAGACCACTTGTTTTGCTTATTTTTGCCTGAAGATTTTAGAAAACAGGCTAAAGTATTTCACATGTGACGGTGGTGATGTGTAGGAGCTATTTCTGATGAATTTTGGTGAGAAATAAATATGTAGAGTTGTTAAAATTAATTAAAATTCAAAATATGCACAATATATGGCTGTACCCTAAAGAGCACTGCATTATAATTGGCCTCCTTTAATTTTATGGAAAACATCAAGCCAACAGAGAATTCATCTGGGCAGAGACCTCTTAAAGGGGCAGACCTATTTTTCTTTACAATTAATCTCCTGTTGTTTTGTTAGCATTGCCTTTTAATAGAAGAGACATACTGTAGTACATTTAATATGTTAAAAAATAGGTTTACACTTAATTGCATCAGGCTTTGCTACAGTCAAATTGCACCCAATCATTTATTGTCTGGTGAAAATACCATTTATATGGACTCATTCTTGCCGGTTGTCTTAAAACTGAGCAGATTGTGTTTGTTGCAGAGTTCACCTTTAAAAGAGGTCAGGAAGCCCTACACATGTTATTTTCCCCCAGGTTCAGCTCTATTGGCTTTCTGTGGCTCACGGGTTTCTCCACTGGTGAGCATTGTGCTATCTGGCGGAGCTGCTTTGAATTCCACACTCTTCAAACTCATGTGAAGGAACTCTGAATGCTACCACATGTGAGTGAGGTCACTGAAAATGAGTGGCAAGTCTTTCACTGTAATAAATATAGGAGATGTTCTTGTTCTCAAAGTTTCTTTCTTGTCCTGAGATTAGGAATATCAGGAAAACGCCACCGGCATTATCATTAGGATTTTAAAAGGCAAGATCTAATAAAAACAGGCATCAAGTGGAGCAGCCAGTGGTCCCCCAAAAACTGTTAAACGAGAGTGAACAAACAGATGGGGCAAAAGACTGCCAAGTAATTGTGTTTTAAATGTGATTGACTTGCAAAATAGCGCCTAATAATGTTAGGGAATTATCACACAATTATTCAAATGTGTATATTGATAAGTTTACTGTAACAATTGTAATTTCTAATAATTGCAGCAATTGTAATTTCTTATAATTCAGCTGAATTTAGTCAGTTCTGCAATTAGTCCTTGCATAAGAAATTAAACAAATGATTTGGGCCAAAATAATGGACTCATGTAAAACAAATCATGGTAAAATTTATATAAAATTGAACACAGTGAAATGCAACAAATATCCAGCAAACATCCTTATGTTCACCATGCTACATCCTCCATTCATCATGCTGTTTTCCAAAGTTTACACTTCCTGAAGTTGGCTAAGCAAGGAAAAACTGCTAAGATAGTTGTTTGGCATTAGATGAGATGCCTGTGTTACCTGCTAATATAATTGGTTGGCATTAGGTTAGATCCCTGTGTGTAACAGGCTTATATCTTCACAGCAGCAGATGTTTACTTTCTCTCTCACACATACATACACACACAAATTGTCATCACTCTCAGGAAATTACTAATTGCTTAATCCGATCGGATAGAATCAAGTCAGACAAAACAAAATTGCTTTTGAATCAGGGTGCCAGTAACTGAATCATATGTCTTGATTGAGTTCATCATTGAGTTGATGTTCATATGGTTCCCCACCCCAATAATGATAAATGTTTTGACCATTTTTTAATTGAAGTCATTAGCTGAAAGAATGCCTTGGATGAGTCATAGTGATAACACACAACACTGGGGAAAACTTGTTAGGATGGTTTGCTTATTCAGCAGAGATTTCAGTGATTTGTTAGAGAATTAATTGCAGCTGATGTACTCTATAAGAATGTTTTTTAGACTTATGTAATGAGCACTAGCCAATTATATACATCACAACAATGTGGGCATCATTTGTAAGTTCACATGTATATTATTGTATTTAGTCAGAAGTATTGGGTCTATAATGCATTGTAGTTAGCAAGAGTAATGGTGTGTAAGTTCTATGTACATATAAACTTACATGTTCTTATATATATATATAGATATATATATAATATAAAAAAATCACATCTCAGATGAGTAATTACCTTTACTGCTCCTTCTGCTTTAGAAACAAATTTAGTGTTATTACATTACATTTCACCGATTGTGTGTACTTGATGTGTGGATCATGTCTCCCTCTCTCTATTTAATTTCCTTGGAACATTCCTTGGTATTCTTTTATTCACTCTTCTTCCTGTTCCTGCGGTCTGCTTGTCTGAGCCAGGCCCACTGTGCAGCACTGTTGTTGCTGATGAAATCCCTGACCCACTTTAATGTAGGCCGAGAAGAAGCACAAAGGGAGGGTGAATAGCTAATATGCACAAATCACTAATTCCTACACACCCTGACTTGAAAGCAGTTTGATGTACTTAATACAACATAAAAGCTGTTGCAAAGCACTGAACAGATAATGTGTTTCCTGTTTTTATTCATCACTTATTAGTTTTTATCTCTCATTTGCTATAAGGCTGCAGTTGGAAACACACTGTCAAATAAAATGCCCTGAGTACAAAGCCAGTGAAAATTTGAAGAAAATGTTAGAACATTTTGTGAAGGTAGGCTAGGTGGTCTCATATAAATGTTTCTGCCACTGTTATAATTAGGCCATGAAATGAGTTCAGGAGCTGATTCTATTAACTTAAGTGCAGAAATAGAACCTCTGGAGCAATAATTACTCTAATTTTTCAAGTAACGTTCTTTCATGGATTTTAAGGAACTGGAGGGCTCGGGCAGATTCAATTAGCCTAACGTAAATATCTCTACTTGCCACTTTACTGGGTGTTGTATTCATCGGGCCCATGTAAAATAACATATTTGTATGTAGCTAAGTAGTATTGAGGTAATCAGTCATTCTCTTTGTGTGTGTCTCTGTTCCTCTTGCAGGTGGAATGAGAAGGCAGGTCATGGGCAGATGATGGATGTTGAGTCATCATACTCAGATTTCATTACTTGTGATCGCACAGGACGGAGAAATGCAGTGCCAGACATTAAGGGAGAAGGAGCAGTGGTGGGCACAGGTGAACTAACCAAAGACATGGCTCAGATGGCGCTGAAGAAAGGAGGTAGATCTGCTTCTGATAAATGTCTTCTCTGTGTGTGTACATGTATGTATGTATGTATGTAGTGCTTTGAGATGTACCAAATATGAACAAGGTCAATCTGTTCATTTCCTCTTCTGACAAGAGAAGTTCCTTTCACTATTGTGTGGTCCACTCAGTAAGGGAAGGGGCTGAATATGTTTCTGCATATGTTAGTAAGCCATGTTATCACTATCACTCAAGTGCTGGCAAGTAGCAGTGTAGGATGCATTTAAAAATATCTAGTGTATTTTGATTATTCTGTTTTGTGAAGAGAATAATCTATTCAGACATTTGAAAAACACAGAACAGTGATTGAACAGAAATACAATCAAGAAAGTTAGCTACATAAACGCAGGAGAAAAGGGCACTGGGGAACTAAACAACAGAAGTACGTTTTCTTATCTCAACAAGCCTAGGACAGCTAGCAGCTATGAAAACAAAACACAAAAGCAGGCTAAGGAAAATACAACATGGAATACAGGGAAATACAAGGTACTGGAAGGACTGGAATATGAAAAGCTGCAAACCTTTCCCAAGGGAGAGGTGAAGTGCTGTTCGAAGACCTAGCAGAGGATCGAGGCTTAAACAGCAGAGCTTAAGAGCAAGTAATGAGAGCCAGGCATTCATACTCAGGCAAGATGGAGTTTTGAGATTACATTGCCAAGGCTGTGGGGCTGGTCGGTAGAGAAAGAGTGGTTGGCTTGCTGGCTGGAACCCAGACATCCCTTCCCAGGAGCTGCTCCTGAGGCTGCCTGGTCCTGTCTCCTCAGATGACCATGGGCCCTAGGCTCTGGCTGGTCAGGTCGGTGCCGATGGAAGTCAATCAACAGAAGGGGATCCAGAACGTCTTCGGGAGGAACCCATGAACACTCTTCTGGACCGTAACACTCCTAGTCAACCAGATACTGGAGCTGTCCATCTCTCTTGTGGGAGTCCAGACAACTTCTTGGAGGGCAAATCAAAATTCAGATTCTTGGTGGATAGCCATACCCTCTCTCCAGGTCTGTAAACTGGGTCCTTCGTGCGGTGGCAATCAGTCTGTTTTCTGTTGTCTGAGAGCCCTATCCAGATGTATATGAGCAGACTCGCTTCGCCAACTCCATTCATCCTCTACCGGTACTTCTAAGTTGGCTGGGATCTAGGGGACCCAAGGTGATTGGTGTCCTGAAAAGGTACTGAAAGGGTTATAACTGAAGAATATTGAACAAGAATGTTCTCGGGATATTTGGCCCAAGGGAGTAATTTGTACCAGTCACCCTGGTGGTCTGCGCCATAACTATGCAGGTCATGGCTAAATTCCTGGTTGAGTCACTTCACTTGGCTGTTGGCTTTGGCAGTCTGGTAAGCTGTGGGGAATCCTGGGAGAGGGAACAGACAACATCCTTTGGAAAACTGTTCCACCACCACCAGTGTTGTTGTGTTACCTTCAGATTGTGCGAGGTCACTGACTAAGTCAGGTGTGTCCAGGGTGGTTGAAGTTTGCCAGCCACTAATTGTCAGCGAATCTTAGACTAAGCACATATTATACAATGTAGGTCTTCTCAAACTTCTAGATGAGAGCATGAAGACTGAACCACCAATAGCGATCTAAAAGCAGTTGAACGGTTCTTGTTACTCCTGGATTACTGGTAGCATTGGCAGTATTTGCCTATGCACCTCGGAACATGCACCTTGTTTGGTGGCCTGTCACTGGGACCAGGGTTACCAGCTGCTCTACTGGAAATCTCATCATCTCTGAGGACTGGAGTGACCAAGTAGGTGGGCTTGTTTCTTAGGCTGATTGTTCAGGGTTATGGTGTCTTGATAGGGCATCAGTCTTCCCAATTTTTGGAGCTGGGTCTGTAAGAAATTGTGAACTGAAACCATGTGAAGAAAAGCCCACCTGGATTGGCATTATGGAGATGAGGCCATTGCCACATGACTTGCACCTTGCCTTCCTCCGTGTGTACACCTTCTACTGTGATCACATACACAGACAGGTGTAACTGGCAGCAATCTTGCCAACAATCTTGTTCCAGCAATCTTGCCAACACCAACCTCACATGACCAATATGCTCCTTTATAACCACAATTTCTGAGTTTTAGAAAGGAGAAACTTGGACAAACAATGAATTTTGTAACTGAAATCTCCACCATTCATTACATTTCTATTATTTCTGTGGTTTGGAGATCTTGGAATCATGGGAAGGAACAGGAAGTTGACTCGCCTTGCCTTGATCCACAGATGGAACTGATTCTGAGACAGCCAGTAGCTGGTTTAGAGACTGAACCAGAGTGAGTTGATTAGTTTGTTGTACCTGCTGTGTGAGCTATTTGTTAGAGTTGGGAGATCTGCTGTTGTAGTGTATGGATAAATTGGCTGATTCTATCTGAGAGTTAACTGCAGTACCTAAAGCATCTTTTGGAAGTTGCCACACCATTCTGTGACGACGGGAGACCGGTAGACAAGGATGCACACTGCAGCAGGTTTAATTTGAAAATCAGCAGTGAATTAACAGAGACAATCAAGAAACTTAGTTTATAAGCACAGAAGTAAAAAGGCACTGGGACCTTAACAAGACAACTAGAGACAAAAACTACAGAGTATAAGAACATGGTAGGCTAGCTAAGAAAACCAAGCACAAAGGTAGGCTAAGAAAGATGGAGTCATGCAGTGCTGTGTGAAGAGCTGGCAGAGCTTTGAAGATTAAAGAGGAGAGCAGGAAATTATCCAAATCTATTTGAGATTAAAATTATTCCAAATTAAATTACTTGATGGGTATTTGGGGATAGTGCTTAAGTAGTCCACCACATAAATATGTAAATGAAAATAAATTAGCAATATCATATGTGTAATATATGTATTTCATGTGTATATATATTGTTAATAGGCTTGTTCAGTACTAGCAATTTGCAGGTTCTCTCTCCTAAGAGCATAATCCTCTCAAGTATAATTTTTTATATATTTATACTTTTTTTAATATAGTATTTTTATATATAAGCACACATGACCTTGGTGATCAGAGCTTGGAACAATCCATACTTCCTTAACCATTTCCTAACTGCATGGAATCAGTTCCACACCTGTGAATGGTGAACTGGGCAACACGCTTGTCTCTGTTGGATTCTTTCTTTTGTTAAGCTTGCTGTTGTTGAAGTTATGAAGAATCTTTTGACCCATACTGTTGATTTGCAAGTCAGCATTATTGATGACCTGTTGCATTCAAGAAAGCAAACATGCCTGGTTTTAATAATGTCTATAATGAGGAAATATCAGTTTCTTTCTCACAGTCTTATTAAATAATAATCTTGTCAGGAATTTCCCAGCAACCATTTTAGACTGAAGGCTTTACAGTGGGGCTTAGTGCTGTTTTCTCAGATAACTTCCTAATGTGATCACTTCCTGGCCACTAATAGGCATACTACAAGCTTAAAGGATGAAGTTTTGTTAATAGAAGTATTTATACATTTTATTAATATAATTTAAGAATAAACATTACCATAATCAACCATGGTAGCAATATGGATTTATATGGAAACAATAAAGCAATAAGAGTCTGTTATTTCACAAATATTGTTTTGCCTTTTGATTAAATACATGCAAAACACGGTACTTATGTCTTCACATATTTGTCCAAAACCCTAAGAACTTTCTCAATTAATACCTGTCAGATAGTGTCATATCAAAAACAGTCAGCAAAGATGCAGCTATGCAGATAGAAGTGCGCTGATGTAATTAAGGTTTGTGCTCCAGAGGTAGATGCTGCCGGGACTTCTCCCCCCGAGGCAGAGACATCAGGGAGCCTGGAACAGGAGCAGAGTAAAGAGCAAGTGTCTTAAAGATGGCGCATACAAGAGAGAAGATAAGAGGAGCACCCAACCCGCAACTGCCACTTTCTCTGCCATTGCCAACTCGTCAGACTAGCAGAAACAAGGAGCTGTTCCCACAGGAGGCCCCACCTCTAGCCATGTGCTGATATATACTCTAGAGACTCTGTCCTGGAGACATCACTACACAGAATGGATTTGTTACTACCACAGACTCCATTTTGAGGTCCCAAGAAGTTTGACAGGGTTGTATTGTCATTCCTAAGAAGAAGCGTGTTTTTGACACCTTTTCATTCTAATACTGAATACATTTTATGGGATTTATGGGAAATATGAAACTCTGGGCACAGAAGTTATATATGCTATCAGTCCAAGAAGAACAAAATGCAGCTGTTTGATATGCTGAGAAAAATTCACTTTGACATTTTTTATAGTAACAGGTGTAGTTGTAACAGAATGGAATAAAAAAAAAAATACTATTTATTTCCTAATTTAGGTCAATGGAATAGTATTTCTATGTGACATTATATACTTTAAAGTGTATGTAACATAATTAACGATATTTATATAGTATGAGTTAAAGCTTTTTGCCCACTAAATGCCATGAATTTGTTTCCTTTTTGTATTGCAAGTACCTCAGAATAAATGGCAGTGACATTATTGCTGTGCTTAATGTGTTGCATATGGTAATGTGCTCACACTACAGAAATATGTTGCATACCATATATGGGTAAATGAAGGTATATTCCTATTATTTCATATTAATCATTCATATTAAACATTCATATCAATCATTAGGTAACATATGTGCCTTGAGATGTCTGTGGCATTTTTTAACATGGGATGTTATACTAGATAAAAATTATTGCTTCCTTTGTGGCTTTGGAGTGGATTCCTGTTTTTGAGTGCTTTAGAATAATTGCAGACTAAAATGTGGAACATGTAATTAGGCATGTAATGGGGGGCTTTGGTGCCAGCATCTGACACTACCAGTAATTATAAAAGAATTTTTGAGGCTGCATGAACATTCTTTTTCTGGCTGCTCTTGTACCATTAATAATATAAAACTCTCTTGGTTCTTATTTCATTTTGACTGATGTGTCATGAGAGACAGACCAGCTAGGACTGATATGAACAACTCCTATAGAAAGATCCTTATAAGAAGTGGTTATTCATGCATTTTTTGCTACAGATATATGAAGACCTTCTAACAGTAATGAGACTGAATTATCTCATAAAGCTCTAATGTAATGGAAATCCCTTAAAGGAACAGACTGTTCACTTTGGCCAGAAAACCTAACAAGCCAAAGAATGTGTAGGATCTGTCTGTTTTGCTCAGATTAACTTGTCAAACCATAATCCAAATTAGCAATTTAGTCTCAGCCCAGTCAACCCATACAGGGTATGTGTTTATAGGAGGGATCTCTGTGGTGACGTGTTTAGGAGGTAGCGTTTAGAAGAATTTGTGTTCAGTTTTTGTTCTTTCAAATTTAGGAAAAGGGCACAAAGCAGTCTTGCCGTTACAATGACAGCCAGCATGTCAAACCACACATGTTTGAGGGCTCTGAGAATTTATCATTCCATCCCGTTCTAAAATAGGCATCGAAATGCCATGTTTTTCACTAATCCACCATGAAATAAGTACACTACAAACACATAAGATGCAAAACGATTTGTATTGATATTTCACTGCATCATATAGGCATGGCTCTTGATGGCATTTTTAAAAGACCTGGGTTGGGTGTTCAAAAAGCACCATAAGACAAACATCATCATTAAATGGTAGAACACACTGAACACAATCACTTTCATGTAAAATCTTAACACTACTACTGCGTTTGGGAAATGGGTCTGCACTATACCCTCACCCTGCTCTCCGATTTACAGTTCAAAACATTTTACAAAATGTTAAAAAATATTTTAAAATAAGTGATCAAATTTATTAATTTAATTGAGTGGTATTTAAGCCACCCCGAAGTGTAATATGCTCAGTTACATATTAAATTCTCTGCACAGTGTGCCTCCTGCTGTTGAGACAAGGTAGAACAATAATGCAATTACAAAGACAGTTTTTGTAGTATTTTGTAGTATTTATACTTTTTGAAAAACCAAAGTATTTTATATAGGACTGCAAACGCGAGCAGCTGAAAGTGGTATACATACAAAGGTGATTTTAAGTTTTACATAGGCACTCTATATGTCATACTTGACTCACTGAATTGCAATTTTCTTAAACTGAAATAAAACCCCACTAGTGACTATTAGAAATTGCTACCTCATTAGTACATCTCATAATGGTAATGTTAGCACCTATAGCTGATTTGTTGTCAAGCAATGTTTGTACCATATACGACGCATAAATAATAATATTCATATCATATAGTCAAATAATATCTGCAGTGGTCTTGTAAGAAAATTACCAGTAATGAAAGGGGTAGAGGTTTGGATAAAAATGTGCATGTCAACATATGGGCTATAATTTGTAATTATATATTTAGAAATTGCAAATAAATGATAAAAATGCAACATATATGTACTTAATAATAATACTTAATTAATAATTAATACTGAAGTTTTTCCTTGCCACTGTCACCTTTGGCTTACTCACTGGGGGCTTGGACGCAGACATGTGTATAGTTGCTTTGTGACAACGGTCAAAGTAGGTGTTGCTAATGATGTAACTAGTCAATGTAATTTTAGTCAGTGTGATTTCTGCTCTGCTTAAGGTTATTTATTTACAGGAAGCTCAAGTAAAAGTATTACTATTAACTCCAGACTATCTCACAGTAGGCTGGTAAACTGATGTAAAATTTGCAGTATTTACCCATTTGGAAAGTTCACTTAACATATTTAACTTAAAGAAACATTTCAGCTAAGTGCAAGCATGCCTAATAACATGGCTTAATTTGCATATTACAAATTGCATTTTACTAAGTGTATATTGCCTTTTCATTTTTAATTTATCTTGCTAAATGAAGCCTTTATTATAATATGATGTTTTTGTTCAGTATTTTATTCAGTTCCTTGGAAGTACAATGGTGTTGGGACTGCAGTTAAAAGGCAAAAAGATAATGACTGGTAAGTGCTGAATTTGGCAGAAATTGTTTTGCTCAGTCCTAAATAAAGACACTGAAGATGCCCAAATTTCATATTTATGCCCACATCAAATTGATTACTTGCTGGGTCCCTTTCATACATAAGCAGTGATCCATTATTCAGCAATTTATTCAGGCACAAATTTCGCTATATGATTTACAAATGCTGCTTTGCTAAGAAAATAAAAACTGTACTCAAGTATTGTATGGTAAACTTTGAAAGAAGGAGCCTTATTCATTCTGAGTGTGGGCTCAGTTGAGAGGTGTTCTTTTAGTTGAGGTATGCTGTAAGATTCGCTTTCCCATAGTTGTTTGAAAGAGGTTGTCTTGACTGTTTCTAGAAGCTGGTGTTCTGCACCATGCCATACGCCCCGTACAGCTCATTCAGAAGGTCCTTCTTCTCCTTCTCAGGCAGGAAGCAGGACGTGGCTGCATTTATGTTCTGTCAAACAGTCAGTTCATTAATTAAACACTCTTTATAAAGATAATTAAGAATGGGTGCAATGTTAGGTACTTTAATTTGCTATAAAACAAGTTATTAATTATTTATTATCCTTATTCCTTTAGATATACTGTAATAAATGCTATATTAATGAATGCAACAGTTTCACTGACAAGCTAGAATTTTGGACCTTAATGCCTGGGGGATGTGTGACACAATACATGGTCTCTTTGTAAAAAGAGAAAAACCTTTTCTCACCACCCTAATAAACTCAGCCTCAGTGAAGCCCATGTACATCTTCACAGTCTGGTAATCTGTTTCTAAAGTGGAGTTGAAGATCAATGGATCATCTGTGTTCAGGGAGTAGTTAGCCTTGTCTTCCTTGAACCTGCACAGACAAAAGGCAAGATGAACTAGAGAGATTTCCCAATTACATACACAACATCTAAAGCAGGTCAGAAGTAAAGAACTTGAATCCAAACGTCAATGTAAACTTTTGATCTTACATTTACATAACATTTTCAAAGGATATAGCCTGCTTCCCATGTCATTCACACTTCATGTATTCATTAATAAAGTTCAGAAATAATGACTAATCTCAGTTAAGTCTGAGATCATCTCCACTATCTGTCACAGTTGCTAAGCAAAACTTGACCAGATCTTTGGGAGTACCTGCTGTAGACCGCAGTCACTATTTGCAGGCCAATTAAGCAGATCACTACCGGGTATCTTGTTATTGTGTATATATGATGGATAACAATAGATTAGCAGAGATTAGTCACCTTCGTGGGCACACATGTTCTACTCTGGTCCACAGAGTTTGAAGGGCCATAAATAAATCCGAAATTAATTTAAATGGAAATGGATTGCTGTTGTTAAGCATTTAAGGACATTAAAAAGGCATGCTGTAGTGAAAATTCTGTCACATGTTTCATAAGTTTTTTCCATTGACTGAATTTTCCTCTGAACAAATTTAATGCAATTATAGCCATCAAGTATTATATAAATAAAGGTTATTATAATTATTATTACTATTAATCATCATCATCATCATTGTAACTGATATGTTTGTTAGTCAGGTTACTGGTGCTCCACAATTTATATGAGTCAGTATGGGTCAAATCCTTACCTGATGACTGGGTGCTTACAGAAGTCAGGATCACAGGCTCCTGTCAGTTTACTGGAGATTGGACATGTCTAAAACAAAACATATATTTTATATGAGCTCACAGTTTAGGTACCATACTGTGGTATGGTAGTCTTGTGATTTAACATTTAAAATTAGAATCTATGTTTTATAAAATGTTAATACATTATTAAACGGATAGATAACATAATTACACCGCATTGCCAGTTTTTAGGTAAATCTATCTAGTAGCATGCTGTGCCTCTTCTGGCCTTTCGAACAGTATAATTTGCCTCTGCATGAATCGTTGCTGCAAACTGAACAGCTGTATGTGTTGTACTGTGAACAGTCTTTTCCTCCTCATACCAAAAATGCTTCATAATAGAGTTGTGATCTGTGAAGGCTACAGAAACAAAGGAAATTCACAATCTGTTCCTGGAACCATTAAGTGGTAGCACATGCCCTTAACGAGTCTTAAATTAAGATGAGCCTTGCAAGACCTATCAAATAGTCCCTCATTTTCATCAACAAGGTCACTTATTTTGCCCATTCCAATGTGCAGTTAAACACTAAAACATGTCATTTATACCTTTTTCACTGACATATGACTTTGGGCAGTGTACAGTGTATAAAAGGCATTTGCAGCTCACCACCTGAGGGCAGTATGGCTAGATCACAAGCATTTCCCTTTATCTTCTGACTGTGCTTTACTTAAGCTTGCACCTACATTTATAAACTATTTAAGCATAATGTGGGTATAGACCTACATTAGAACTCCAGACCAGAGAACACCATACTGCTTTAATCAGCATCAGGAATCAGCATTCTTACCTCAAAATGCATATTCTTTTTCAGGAGCTCACTGTACAGAGCTTGGTCCTTAACTGTGTGATATCCATGTCCGATGCGCTCAGCTTTAAGAACCTCCACAGCCTGTGGAAAGAACACAGAGGAAGCATCACAGGCACAGCATGCACCCCCTTTAAAAATGCACCAGCTTGCAATAATTCAACATTACTTGAATGGTCAAAAAGTTCTCTTAGGATAGGATGGTACAATGACGTATAAGATTAAAACACTTCCAACTCAAGGTTGGGAGATTACTTCATGTTTACTCCATGTTTTACAGCATGCTGGACCTCTACATTTTTATATTGACACATTGGGAGTAGCTGAGGTTGACATGGTGTGCTTTTGTTTGTTTTTTTTCTTCTTGCTCATATGTGACGTTCTCAGTGTGCTTGGAGTACAGGAAACAGTAAATATTGTTCCAGAGTAGAACAATAATTCACCTCTCTCACCACAGATGGTAAGCCCACCTCTCCTGCATGTACTGTTCTGTGGATGCCACTTCGAATTGCTTCCTATTGATAATAGAATGTGTTAATCACACATGCAGTAAAGGTTAAAAAGAGCATGATCTGTGTTGAGGGCCCACCCTGACTAAATATATCCACAGCTTTCTTTCTTGATCATTATATAACAAGGTGGTACATTTAAAATAACTAATTAAGATATCCACTTGAGTGCATTAGAACTTTCAAGGAAAGTTAAATAAAGACTAAACAAATGAAATGAACTAACCACATGCAACACTGTTACTTCTGATGTACAATATGACTGCTTTTTTAATAGCAAAGGATATATGGGTGTTTTATACTTTAAAATATGCAGGATCCTGAAATAATAAAGAAGTACTGTTTGTGTAGAGATTCAAACTAATGTCATAAACAGATGTCATTGTGTCCCTCTGTGGTCTTAAGTATCATATCACAATTCCCAGACCTATTCCCCTAAAATTCCTTATTTTCCTCAAGTTCTAATATCTTCCCTTCTGATTTTACTGCATACACTTCCCAGCTTAGCTGGTCAATTGTGTGTCACAGATAATATCTGAAGCTTAAACATTTGGAATGACTATGCTACCCAGATGAGCACATCAATCAATACAACATCAAGTAGCACAAAGCACAGCAACTTTTATGTGAGTACATGGCAGACTAGTGAGATATTAGAAGACGTTAACCTTTTGAATAAGTACTTGTCTAAATGTTATGAAGAACAAAACCAAATTCTTATTTTAACAAAACAAAAATTTGTGGATGACTGCAAACATTGTGGATTTAAAAATGACTGTGTGGCACCTTTAGGACTGCAGAGTCAGTCTTACATATGTAAGAATGTAGTCCCTTAAGGAGACCTTGAATAAATCAACAAGTGGCAGATAAGAAATTGCAATAACAATGTTTTCCTTAGCTAACAAGACTCAATACATTGCCTTGTGGTTTTATAATAGTCCTAATAAAGATTAATTAGTGTCTTTTAAAGGTTTTCTCTAATAATTGACACATCAGCAAGGGAGGTTAAATGTTTGGTCATAGCAAGAATTGTTATGGCCCTCATCCATGAAGAAGGAACACCTTTTACCTTCCAAGATTATTCAAGGATTATATTTAATCAGCATCCTGAAAAACAGGCATTGGATATATTTCCATGGTGAACACTGGAAAGGGTAGCTTGTACCTCATATGCTTTTACGTGCCCTGGATAATTTTCACAGTTCAGAGACTCATCTCCTGCTAAATCGATGGCCACAACACCTTCATTCCGATACTTCTTACACAGTTCCACCACATCCATAGACCAGTCTGTATAGTCCACACAAACAGAACACACACACACACACACACCCAATACACACACAGTTCATTAGAACACAGTGTACTGTATAGTGTATAGGGACCTTAGCCTCAGGCATCACTCTATACTTTCATGAATATGTCATGACATGCAAATGACTCTCTGAAGATTAAGAACATCTATAGATGCCCATAGCGCAATATGGATAACACCCCCACATGCTATTTATGGTGCAATCTCAGTGTAATGCATATTGCTAAAATCTTAAATAAATGACAAATTGTTTGCAAATAAGGATTGGTGGTCACACTAGTAATCCACTAGTAATTAAATAAGTGCTTCACAAAATCCAGACTCAATACAAGACTACACATACAGGAAATCAATCTTTCCTGTTTCGTGACCTAGGAAGGAAACTGCAAGGTTCAAGCCCCCCTAAATCTCTTCCAGACTCCTTGTCTCACTTACCAGTCTTTATATTAGCAGGCAAGCTCAATTACATTTATTACAAAGTGTGTACAGAACATGTGCTGAAATGCAACAGGCAGCAAAAGCCAGAATTAAGAGATAGCAGAAACATTCCTCATAGGGATCTGTGATCTCCTCATGGCGTTCAAAGGCCAACAGCAAGGATTCATGATATGGTGTACACACAAGAACAAAAGAGAAAGATAAACAGATAGAGAGCAAGAGATTGATCAGGGGAGGGGGTTAAGGTTACATTACTTGGCATGTGCCTCATGCAGCACAGAATGGACCTGGCTTTGGTCTTGAATGCCTTCTCACCCTCCTTCAAACCCTGGTTCACGAGCTTCACAACTTCATCTGGTGTCACATCGCCTCTGGCAACCGGATCAGATACAGCAAAGAGCCGGAGTACAAGGTTAAAAATAGCTATACTATCAGGCCTCAGGGTAGCCAGGAAACTCAAATGAAAACCTAATCATAATAAAGAACACATCCGAGTCTTGTCATCCTGCTATGATTGTAATGACACACAATTAGATAATTAACAAAATCAAATTATTATTTCACATATTTCCACATTTTTCATTGCTGAATGGAACGGCAAAAGACTCACTCTTTCTGGTTCCATGGTATCGGGTCCACATTTCTGTTGGCTAATAAGTGGGGGCTGTACCTCACCTCCACATAGATTACTCCTTCTTTGGCTTTGGTCTCCACAAACTCATAGGCTATTCTCTTAATGGCCTTTCTGTCACCTCTGCAATAACAACATGAATCATACAACAAGGAGTCACAAATTCTCCCAATTACTAATTGTTGATGATTTTGCTTTAAGCTTAACTCCATGTTACTGAAGCCTGGAGCAACTGTCAATGAACACTTCACTGATTTCTAGTAAAGACCCTTCACAAAGAGTACTCTGGAAACAGCTTTGGAAAGAGATCTTTGAAAGCAGATTGTTTAATAATCCCTTCACCAGTATTCAAGGCTTCGAGAAAATTAAAGCTAATTGGAATCAGGCCGAAAAAAATAGTTTAAAAAACTGTTAAATAGAAACTATGCTTTATTTCTAAATAAATTGATCTGTGTCCAAGGAACTGAATTTTTGTGAACATTTAAACACACTTAATATTAGAACACTGTTCTTCTAATCCGTAAAGTTCTAGTATTGCATTGTGCAGTCTGCTTCATTTTGTGAGATCTTTTTCTTTCATGTCATTTAAAACACATCCAACAACACTATAATTATTTTGCAGAATCACAGTTCTCAAACAGTAAGCAGAGATGGAGTTTGTCTTTTTATAATTTTTTTGCATTATAACAAAGGTGAGTGGATGTAAGATAATGTTATATATGTACGGCACTAGTTCCCAAGCCTGCCTCTGAAACAGACCTGCCCTGCACTGTCATTTCAATGCATTCCCCACATCCACTTCAACTCAGAAAGGAAACAAGGAAGACTAAAATCTGCACTTATATTCCAGAAGCAGGGCTGGGTAGCAACTGATCTATTGTGCACACTGAGTTGCCAGTTTATTGTGTCCACCTATTTTCTGCCCATACTCACTGGCCGTTTTTGACATAGTTCTGTTTGTCTTACCTGCTTCTGTTGTGCTATGAGACAATAGCAGACAATACTGTAATCTCTAAATGACTTGCTATCTAAAAAGTAATAGTATCTCAAAATAATGACTTTCTACCTCAAAACATGAGTTTCCCAAAATAATAACTTTGTATCTCAAAATAATATCTTAAAATAATGACTTTGTAGCTCAGAATAGTAATTTGCTATCAGAATAATAACTCAAAATAATGATAGTATAATCACATCATCTTAAAATAGCTTAGAATGTCAAGATAATGTCTTCATATTTCAAAATAATTACTAGTATATATAATTATTAGTAGATTTTAATAATCTGACTGAATCTCAAAATAATGACATAGCAATTCACTTAAAGATAAAAAAATAATTTAGTTGAAATTGGTTTCCACACTAAACACCAAACATATCTTTGGTTCTTATGCATTTGCTGACAAAGGACTGCTATGCTTCCCTCTTTTACTTCCTCTCTCAAAGTATAACACTTTTAAAAGCACCAGCTGACAGCACAAGATTGGGAAAAAAACAATTACATCCACAATGACATTTTATGTACAATCGTGGCCAAAGGTTTTGAGACCAACACAAATTTTGGTTTTAAAAAAGTTTACTGCCTAATTCTTTTTAGATGCTTTTGTCAGATGTTTATATGGTATAGTGATGTACAATTATAAGCATTTCATAAGTGTTTTAACTTTTTATTGACAAATACATCCAGTTTAAGCAAAGACTTAATATTTACAGTGTTGACTCTTCTTTTTTAAGACTTCTGCAATTCGCCTTGGCATGCTGGATATCAGCTTCTGGGCAAAAAATTGACTGATAGCAACCCATTCTTGCCAAATCAGTGCTTGGAGTTTCAGAGTTTCTGTGTTTTTGTTTGTCCACCCTCTTTTTGTGGATTGACCAATGTTCTCAATGGAATTGAGATCTGGGGGAGTTTCCTGGCTATGGACCCAAAGTTTCAATATTTTGTTCACTAAGCCACTTTATCACTTTTGCCTTGTGACATGGTGCGCCGCCATGCTGCAAAAAGTATTGTTAATCACCAGATTGCTCCTGGATCATTGGGAGAAGTTGCTCTTGGAGGATCTTTTGATACCATTCCTTATTCATGGCAGTGTTCTTAGACAAAATTTTGAGCAAACCCACTCCCTTGGATGAGAAGCAACCCCACACATGAATGGTCTCAGGATGCCTCACTGTTGGCATGACACAGGACTCATGATAGCGCTCACCTTTTCCTCTCCGGATAATTATTTGTCCAGATGTCCCAAACAGTCTGAAGGGGGCTTCATCAGAGAAAATAACTTTACCCCACACCTCTGCAGTCCAATCCCTATACTTCCTGAAGAAATTAAGTCTGTCCTTGATGTCTTTCTTGGCGAGAAGTGGCTTCTTTGCTGCTCTTCTTGATAGCAAGCCATCCCCCAAAAGCGTGCAGATGCACTCACACATGCCTTCTGCCATTCCTGAGCATGTTCTGCATTGGTGACCCGATCCCATAGCTGCATCCTCTTTAGGAGACAGTCCTGGCACTTGCTTGACTTTCTTGGGTTCCCTGAAGCCTTCTTCGTTGCAACTGAACCTCTCAACTTGAAGTTCTTGATGATTCAATAAATGGTTGAATTAAATCAGCTGCCATGTCCTCGTTAACACTTTCTCCTGAACTAACAAGAAGATCACTGGAATTATGTTAGCAGACCATTTGGTGGCAGGGCTGAAATGCAGTAATTTTTGTGATCAAGTTAATTTTCATGGCAAAGAATGACCTTGCAATGAATTGCAATTCATCTGATCACTCTTCACAATCTTGAGTTAATGCAAACTGCCACCATAAAAACTGAAACAACAAACTTTGTGAAAACCAAAATTTGTGCTAGTCTCAAAACATTTGGCCATGACTGTAGAGTCAAAACAAAAGAAAATCCAGCATGGACATGTTCAGCGAGTGTGTGCCCTATTTCCAGTCGAAAAAACATTCACAATTGCGACAAAGGCTGTATCTACTTACCACACAAAAGCTTGCTTTAGATCCTGCTTTTGGCCTTGCTGGTCTAGCGCTAAAAGGCGCTTTAACTGAAAGGGTCGCGTAAACAGCAAAGTGTTCATCTTTACACAGGACTCCTATATGGAATTCTCTTTTATAAAGCTGCACGGACTTTTTGTAATACAAATGTGTAATATGTGTATGACGTCTCAGGCATGTGTGCCCTGCATTTTAAATTGCTTCTGGGCAGCAGGGGAGATGTTGGCTTTCCACTACTGCACAATTAAATAAACTTTGCAGATGGCATCTAAGGAGATTTCTTAGTAATTGTCAGCCATCCAGTCTCTACAAAACAAAAAACATTTTTCTTCCTTCTTAGCATGAGACAGTACTTACGCAATGACATGCATGTATTGTTTAAACTTATCCAGGAACTGCGTGAGGGTTGCCGGTTCACGCAGTGTGCACAGGTGGGTCATCTCGACCACTGTGGCTGCAGGAAGTTTAATACCCCGTCTCCTGAAACACAGCCAAGAGAAAGAGGGGAATCTGAAGAAATGGTACTCACATGGCATAATAATAGAATGCTAATTACTTTAGTAGATGTTTTTTTTTTGACATTCTTTAGTAGAGGGTTTCTTTACTTTAGTAGAGGTTTTTCTTTGTTAGATACTCTGCCTTAAACTTTGAAGAAAATTTCACACATTTAAATTGTTGATAAGAAAAAAGTAAGATTTTGAAGGTTTTCTTTGTTGCCAACACTTTTGCTCTGAGGAACTGAAATTACATAATTAATTGGTAGCTGTAATTCTAGTCAAGAAGTTAAGCATGTTGGTTTTTTTTGTGGGAAAACAGGACAGACAGTTAGATAGATAGAGAGAGAGAGAGAGAGAGAGAGAGAGAGAGAGAGAGAGAGAAATCGTCTTTGAGGTTAGGTAAGAAGAGTAAAGACCATACAAATAAAGTATTACTTACTTGGCCACATCTATGATGGTCTCTATTCGAACTGCACCATCAAGATGCACATGTAGCTCCACCTACAGTTTAACACAGGACACAATAACCATAAAACATACTGATCCAAATCCATATAGTATTTCAAGACCTGCTAGTATAGCACAGTATAGCCAGAATCTACTATACAACAGAGAAAAAAACATGCAAATAAAGTTGGTTTTAAATCAAGCAACCTACTGCAGATATGCCCTCGACATAGCCGAAAGGCAGATCTTATTGTGTGACCAGCAATAATGACCCTTAGGTGATTTCACAGCCCTGTTTTTTTTTTTTAAAGGACTCATAACTCAGTTCCAACTTTCCTTTCCTAATCAAATCACCTTACACAACAAATGTGAAAATGATCCTTTTTCTTCTTTGGTGTCCTCTCATGTAAAAGAGGAAGAGCCTCATAAATAGAACTGGAGCTGGAGAATAGAAATGAACAGGAAAAAGTTAAATAAAGATGAAGTCAACGTAAGACTGTGGAGAACAGGAAGTATAAGCTGCAAACAAGGCCTTCACACAAGCTGATGCAAGGCTGTTTGCACCCTGCCTCACATTGTGCAGTCAACATATTACCAGGCTTCTCTGCACATGCACATCATGAAATAAATGAGGGCAATATTCATCCACCAAGAAGCCTTCAGTGAAACCTTCATGTTGACAGTGTTATCTGAACAAACTAACTTTGAGGAACATAAATGACATTAGTTCTGTATTAATAACCATGGGTTTTGATCAAAGTTCAGCGATCTGTATGTTCCATGTAAAACTGCATGGATAATGTGCTTCAGAAAAAAATGGATATGATTTCTTTATTTCAGTAAGAGAGATTCAAAATGCATATCACATCACAAGTGGTTTTATCATTTCAATAAATGTGATATAGATAGAAGACCACATTGCAATACCATATAACACACAATTAAGAGGCAGTGCAAGGTCAGAGATGGAATTTAAACAGAAATATCTATATAGGGGAAGAAGCCGTTACATTTGTCAAAAAATATGTCATGAGTCTATTTTAATAACAGCAAAACATGACAAGACAGCTGCGAAACTGCTAGTGCTAAAACCATATGCAAGGTTCTTATTATTTATTTCCGTCATTATTTCTGTCTTACAATGGTCAGCATTTTGGACAAATATGGCCTAGTCCCCATTTCAGTGTCCATCAATAGAAAAGTAAGTTAAGGCAGTACATGGATTCACTTGACTTTTGAATGTTTTAGAGTGAGAAAGTCTGTTCTTCATACATGTCTGTACTCAGTGAGCTGCCTAATTTGTTATTTTAATGCCTTGTTTCACAATACAGAAAACAGGTTTTTCTGAAAGTTGCTCCAGTGTTGGCATAACATAACACCAACGAATCAGTTGTGCAACACTGTAAAATGTTAGGAAAAAGTAGACATGATCATTTTTATAATTTTTTATCATTAGTTTTGAAATCAATAGAAAAAGAAACATATTTGTAATAGAAAAAAACTAAAAAAGATACTGATGTAAGTCTAAAATTCAGTGTGCCCTTTATTGCAAAGGAGTTTGAATTTGATAGTGTTACAGCACTGATTGATGTTTACAGATTCTCTACAATTGGTCTAAATCTGTTTTTTTTAGAAACAGGCAGATGACAATACACACAGTATCTTCAGAAAAAGTATATGGTGATGCAATGTAGCACAGCAGTGATAGAATATCTTCATATTGCCCACTACTAGATTTCTCAAGTCAGAGATCAGACCAGTTCAAGTGCATCAGTACAGCTTATTCGACTGTAGTCTGTAAACACCTCATATAAAAACAGCTGTCTGTGCTCCAAATCAGCGTAAACACATCTTCCACTGTATGTGTGCTGGTGAAAATGAAGGCTTACTGTATGAATGCTGATAAAACACTGTTCACATTGATTCTGTTTTTTTCCTCTGTCAAACATTATTGCTTGTTTTTATAATTTGGACTTGTGTACTATAATCATCCAATTTATTTATATTTATTGTACTCCACAAATGCTTTAAAAAACCTAAATATAAGACATAAGTACAAGTTATATAAGACTCACTAAAATTCTAAGACTCACTGAAAAAAAACCAACAAATGTCTGCTTAATGCACAATCTTGTTCAAGGTTATTATTTATTTCCGTCATTATTTCTGTCTTACAATGGTCAGCATTTTGGACAAATATGGCCTAGTCCCCATTTCAGTGTCCATCAATAGAAAAGTGAGTTAAGGCAGTACATGGATTCACTTGACTTTTGAATGTTTTAGAGTGAGAAAGTCTGTTCTTCATACATGTCTGTACTCAGTGAGCTGCCTAATTTGTTATTTTAATGCCTTGTTTCACAATACAGAAAACAGGTTTTTCTGAAAGTTGCTCCAGTGTTGGCATAACATAACACCAATGAATCAGTTGTGCAACACTGTAAAATGTTAGGAAAAAGCAGACATGATCATTTTTATAATTTTTTATCATTAGTTTTAAAATCAATAGAAAAAGAAACATATTTGTAATAGAAAATAACTAAAAAAGATACTGATGTAAGTCTAAAATTCAGTGTGCCCTTTATTGCAAAGGAGTTTGAATTTGATAGTGTTACAGCACTGATTGATGTTTACAGATTCTCTACAATTGGTCTAAATCTGTTTTTTTTTAGAAACAGGCAGATGACAATACACACAGTATCTTCAGAAAAAGTATATGGTGATGCAATGTAGCACAGCAGTGATAGAATATCTTCATATTGCCCACTACTAGATCTCTCAAGTCAGAGATCAGACCAGTTCAAGTGCATCAGTACAGCTTATTCCACTGTAGTCTGTAAACACCTCATATAAAAACAGCTGTCTGTGCTCCAAATCAGCGTAAACACATCTTCCGCTGTATGTGTGCTGGTGAAAATGAAGGCTTACTGTATGAATGCTGATAAAACACTGTTCACATTGATTCTGTTTTTTTCCTCTGTCAAACATTATTGCTTGTTTTTATAATTTGGACTTGTGTACTATAATCATCCAATTTATTTATATTTATTGTACTCCACAAATGCTTTAAAAAACCTAAATATAAGACATAAGTACAAGTTACATAAGACTCACTAAAATTCTAAGACTCACTGAAGAAAAACCAACAAATGTCTGCTTAATGCACAATCTTGTTTAGTGCTGTGGATTGCACTGTTCGACAGCTTGTCTCATCATTAAAATTCCTCTCATATCTTTCAAGGACATAACATACATCCTGTCTCCTTGTTGTGGGAGTAAACATGTAAGATTAATGTGAGTTGGAGTTACACCAGTAGGTGTTCCTCTCTCTGCAGGACAAAATAAGCCCTTGTGTTGACCACAGAAAAGCGAATGCAATCCTGATGTTGTGTAACAATATTTCACTTGTGTTCCAGCAATGATTTTTTTCTGGGCACAATAAAATGTGTTTTGCATTTAACAACTGAAAAAAACAGGGACATTCATTAAATTTTGCCTTTAATCCAGACAGTTTCCTGTAAAAAAGATACCAAAATATCAGAGAATCCTATAGGAATAAGTTGAGTTTTCTAGTTATTTTAAACAAGACTGGGTATCCTTCATCAAGACCAATCAGCTGCTAAGTATAAAAGCATGTATATGCTTGGGAAACAGCAAAGGGTGTTATGAGGAGAAAGATAATGTCATACTGCAGAACAAAAAAATTGAAAAGAACAAAAATGACCAAAGATGCTGGAGAAACTAGACCTTCTGAACTCTCAAACATTCACAGAGTCAACTATCAAAGAACAGCTTAAGATAAAACATGAACTCAACAGTACACCCAATGAGAAAATTGAATAAACCCCTCGCCAGCTTATACAACACCATTTTAACCATTTTTGGGAACTGGAAAACACATGGATCACTGTCCCATCGGGTGATCATTTAGGCACTTCATGATTCATGTAGGCACTTCAATGAAAATTATATTAATCAGACAAAGCAACTTCGCCATTCAAGTATCAAGTATTTATGAGAAGTGTCTCCCTACCTAAACTAACTAAATCAACAGATAAACCTTTGTTTGGAAGAAATTACTAAATCACCAGCTCTGTTAGGATCCTCAGCACAATCTTACAAACATTTCTAGCCCCTTCTTGCACCACTAATCCAAGGTTCACCACTAATCTAATGTACTTCACTTGTAATCAGAAGGTTGCCAGTTCAAGCCCCACCATTGCCACTGTTGGGCCCCTGAGCAAGGCCCTTAACGCTCAAGTTGTGTTCACTCAAAATTGTAAGTTGCTTTGGATAAACGCATCAGCTAAATGCCATAAATGTGAAATATTCCATGAAGTATTTTGGAATCCATATCCCACTAAATATAAAGGATTAATACAAATTAAATTTGATCCCTTTACTACAAGAAATAAAAAACAAACAAACAATCTAAACAAATTGAAAATTAGCAATTAGCAATATCAATAATTTGCCAAATATCCACAATCAAATTCTTATTATTCCTTTCTTTTAATGATCTCTGTTATCCCATGATCTACCTGATTCTCTGTTCTCGAAACTGCATTTACCAAATTTTACTGGAAAAATAAAAATACCCAAATAAACTATTATGCCAAAACCAAAACATCTAGGGGGAATGGAAGCATCTTCTTTTTGTTGTACCAATTACTATACATCCAACATGTTTTATAATTTAAATACACCTTGGTTAGGGATCGAGGACCCATTAAATCAGGAGCTAAATATTAAAAACATCCCTTTTATGAACAAAACCATGAAAACTCATCATTGCTATAAATACAACACTATTAATACCACCTTAACTGCCTGGCAGATACAAATCAAATGCTTAATGACACATTTTCACCATCTGCTAATACTGCAATATGGATAAAAAAAAAGAGCCAGAGAGGAGTAGTTAGCATTGGACAGCTTTGTGGTTATGTCATTACATTCAATGTTTCTTTGGGTTTGTTGAACTCATCAATAATATAGACTTGGAATGCTAATCTTGAAACCACCGCACCACCATGCTGGTAGGCCAATAATTAGTACTACTACCACTACTAATAGCAATAATAATAATAATAATAATAATAATAATTACCATATGAAAGATTCAATTCTTACTGCAACATACCACTCTTCCACCCATTATAAAAACTACCTGATCCATCTGACAAAGTATAACGTCATGTAATTAATTTAGCAGCGAATTTTATTTTGTTTATTAATTTTTAAATTTATTAATTTTGCTGGTATTTGGTTGAAAACATGAGAAGATATAGCTAGCTGTTTTTGCGGTTATCCTTGATGCTAGCTAGCTAATTATGCTTTTGGAAACGTTGTTGGAACGACTCCGCTGGAAATAGTAAAGTAGCTAAGCCATTGGCTTGTTTTACTATGTGCAATCAGTCATTTTAGATTGAATACAAATTTATATTGAAATAAAAAAAATTGCATTCATCTTGTCCAATCTTTTTCTTTTGGCAAACCCTAGCTAGCAAGCTAATATCAGCCAATCTGTCTGCTTGCTACATAGGAAAAATCAAAATTATCAAATAAATTAGCCTGTGTAGAATAAACCTGTAATGAACAGATAATTGTCGTTTTGCTCCCAGTGTTAATTTGTTAATATGAATTAATTAATAT
Source organism: Electrophorus electricus (assembly GCF_041902795.1). NCBI lineage: Eukaryota > Metazoa > Chordata > Actinopteri > Gymnotiformes > Gymnotidae > Electrophorus > Electrophorus electricus. Next base: position 8,236,920 of record NC_137517.1, read on the forward strand.
CCACAGCTAATATTATTTAGCCAAGCTAAAAGTAGATCACGAGAAACTGAAATAAACCATTTTAAAATAGACTATTTTTGGAGTATTTACATTAGCAAAAACCTAACAAGCACATCAATAATATACATTTTAAAAATTAATAAAGTATCCTAATTAAATAAACACCTGTGTACTATTTTGACAGCTACATGTCTTGAAAAAGGTTGAAAAGGGTTTATCCAGAGAAAGGATACCAGCATGACCTATAAGAAACAACGTAATTATAGCATTGGACATACAGATTGTTATTATGTCAGTGTATTATACACAGTGAAATATGGGCAGATACAATGTACAAAAGGCAACACACATATGCTTTGTTGCAGGAGAAAGCAGATGCTGTAATTTCTGCAGTCAGCCTGCAGACATAATTCTGATTGCGTAATTGTATATGAATACAGAAGACACATTTAATTTACACATGTACTAAATGTGGTCAAGACCTGTGTCTTTGACTACCTCCAAATGTGGTTTTGTAAGTTGGGTGTGTTCCTGGCTTGCAATCATGCGATCAAGTGAAATACAAATGTGATCGTCAACAATGATACATGTTAATGCAAAGTGTAAATAGGCTCACACATCTGTCACATATGTGGAAAATGGTTGATTTGGGCAACTTTTACCAGCTATGTGAATGTAGCCTTATATTGGAATGACTGGCCTAAAGCTAAACCTTTTCATAAATACTAAAATTTCACAGGAAAGTTGAGCCCTTTCACTTTCACTTTCAACTTCTCTTTACAATGATACAATACATTACAACACAAATATAAATATGCATTTAAACATGACAGTGCAACGCAATAGAATATGCAGGGCACTAGCCTAAGAGACAGACTAGATAAGTGTATTATGGCAGTGCACAAATATGTGGTGTGCAGTCTTCAGAAATTAACCATGTAGATTAAATAACAGCCAGAAGTAACAACAAGCAACAGCAGTAAGGGAACTTACTTCAAAAGAAGCTCCATGGTATGAAGCATTAATCAACACCTTGTATATTCTTTATATTATGCTAGTGACCTCAAGGGACTATGAGCAGTTCCACAGCAGGAAACATCCTTCAGAAGCTGAAAACAATATGCTTTTAAGAGCTCATCTATGTAATTTTGCCACATGGTTAGTGTAAAATGATAAAAGTGTTGTCTTTTGGAACTCACCCCAAGAAGCTGGCACCATATGGCTTATAAGAACAATTCAACTGCACAAGCAATATTTAGTTTGGGTTAACGGATGTGCGGCCTGATCTCAGAGCGAGACCTCCTGTCTTCCACAATCAGTATTATATGATCAGTGGAGCCTAAGGTGTATGGACACACTCATGTTTCTCAGATGGAGGCCATCTCAGAGGTTGTGCTTATCAGTTGAGTTGCTTTATCAGTCCACTGCATTGCCTTCACTGTCAGTCTAATGATTCCGAAGGGCATGACTATCTGTGTAAAACGGGTGTAAACTGGGGCACTGTATGGGTGGGGGAGTTAGGAGATTCTAAAGGTCTGACACTGACCCTAAAAAATATTACAACATTAGGCCTTTTTTTTTTCTTCAAGGGGCACACTGTAATATCTTTTCATGGGGCCCAAAATTCCTGGTGCCATGTTTTTTGAAAAGTCTCATTTTTGTTTTTTTCTCTGTGTGGTTCTGAACATCTTGCTGCAAGTCATAGACTCCAAGATCAATTTAGCACTAAGATTTTTAGACCAATAAAACAGCATATATATATATATATATATATATATATATATACATATATATACATATACATACATACACATACACACACACACATACACACACACACACACACACACACACACACACACATACATACATAAATATTTTCATGAATGCACCAGGAACCACCCAAAAGCTCTATTGCTTTAATCTAAATCTATTTTTAATCTAAAAATCTGTGATTCTTCTTCTTCTTAAGTCCTTGAGCAAAAGGCTCCAAAATAAAAGCGTAATAAGGTTACCTAACAAGCGTTCTATACCAACCCCACTAACATGGCAGCCTTATTTTAATGTTTTTTTTTGTTACAGTTCTTAAGAAAAAATCAGTGAATGAAAACGTATTGAAAACACGTTTAGCCATATAGCTATATCTGTCTTTCAGTGAAATATATCCTACTTCTCGATAGACTACAAAAGAAAGCTTACCTTCGGTTTGTCAAATATTGGTTTTTCATTGTTCAAGTGATGTTCAGCCATCGTGGTTAGTCTACAAGTCTACTGTACTTATGAAACCACTCTAAACAAAGAGCTTCAGAACACTAACCGAATCGGGAAGCTTAGTTTATCTAGGAACATTAAACATTAAACTGCTTAGTTTATCTAGGAAACTGAACGGCTTACGTTCTACCGTCGACTTTAGGCGCAACCACTTTTCAACCACGCCTCTTCATTAACTAAACACTCTCGACGAGTCCAAATCGTTCTATCAGCCAAACTTATATTTCGCCAGTGTAAGACAGAAACGTATACGGGAACCGCATCCGCATGCATACACACACACACACACACACACACACACACACACGCACGCACGCACGCACGTGTATTGTTTGTCAACATAATGCTTTGGCGCCCTCATGTGGACATTGATGACAGAGGACTACCTTGTAGCCCCTATGGATGGCCTACTCTGCACAAACAAAATAGTAACAAATAAAGCAAATAACTAAACGAACTAAACTGTAACCATACACTGTAAACATATCTTTTGATACTGACATAGACAGCTTAGAAGTTACCCCTCAAGCATCCAGTGGCTTGGTGGTTAGCACATTTGCCTCTCAGCACTAGGGTTTGAGTCTCTGCCTAGGTGGACTTTCCATGTTCTCCCCATGTCTGTGTAGGTTTCCTCTGGGGTCTGGTTTGCTTCCAAACATGGAGCTTATGTTGACTGGATACTCTAAATTGTCCTGTATGAATGTGACCTCTGTCTAAGTATAGAGATGTGTATATATCATCAGCTGCATTTATTGATAACCTAGCAGATTTATCATTTATCTACCTCAAGACCTAGAAGGACTTGACCCTTAGACAATGTTGTGCTATCTCAGATAAAAACAATTAGTGAGAAAAGGCCAAAAATAAATATTTCTTATGTTTATGAAACCTTTGGTTTAAACTCAACTGAACACATCCAAAAGCAATGGCAGATTGATATAATGTCTAAAGAAAATGTAAAATATAAGAAAATGTCTGGGTATTAGTTATAAAAAATACACTTGCTATTCTGAGCTGTAATACTAACAGAGAGGTACAATGTAAAATATTACATTATACACTATTTTTGAGAGGCAAGCTTGGTTTACATGCTCCTAAATGTATTAAATGTAATTTAGAAATAGGTATCTATGATTATATGTTGTGGAAATGTACAACAATACAAAAATCTTACAAATAAGTGAAGAATGGGATGGTTACCTTGATTAGATGTGATTTGGAGCTCTTCAGTGTGTTTTGGCAACTAAAGTGAACAGTGCAAGGAACAATCACAATGCTAAATTGATTGAAACACTCTTATATATAGCAAGAAATTCTCAAATACTGGATTTCAGAGGATGCCTTAACATTGAACGATAAGTATAAGGACATAGTGAGAATACTCCCTCTAGAAATACTGACCTACACACTGTATGAGAACACTGCATGAGTAATGTATCAAGGCATGGTAATTGGTCATGGACATGGTGGATCCCTCCAGACTGCATTTTGCTGCACCTAATTAATAACTGACTATAACAGGAATTTGAAGGTAATTTTGTCAACTGGTGATTTTTTTGTGTAATTGCCCCCCCCCCCGCCCCAAGCCTAATTCCTATGGGAAAAAAAGCTAATTCCTATGATAAATACTTCGAAATCCTCACTGCTCATTGCATTACTCGATCCAGTTCCTATTATTTTACTTAAAGAATTTCTGCCCAAGTGCTCATTAGCCCAGGACCTATACTTACTATAAATAATCTTTCTGTTAGCATGTGTTACATTTGCAAATCATTCAAAGTTGCAGTTATTAAGCCATTAACTTTAAAATCTATTGTTAATCCTCATGAGCTGTCCAGTTTCGAACCTGCTCTTTATTTCCAAAGTATAAGAAAAAGCAGTTTCCTTGCAATTATAAGTATTTGCAGGCAGATAATGTCCATTAGTTATTTCAGTACGGATTTAGACATTACTGCATTGAAACCAATGATAACCATTTTAGATATTGATCTTTTAATATCCTTTGATAAAACATGCATCCCTTGTATCTCAAGTAGTCTTAGGCCTTAGTTCTGTGTTCAATACCATAGACAGCAACATTTTACTGGACAAGCTGGAAACACTCATTGGCCTTAGGAAAAGCAATCTCCTGGATCAATTCTATTTGGCAGATTGCTATCAGTTCCACCTTGCACATAATGAATACTCTCAGCTTACAAAAGTAAAATATTATGTTCCACAATGAGCACTACTGGGTTCCTTATTATTCTCAGTATATATTATGTACTGTGTTCTATGTGTGTTGCATGTAGTGTTGGGCCTGTTCCAGGTCCAGTTCCCTCTTTCAGTGCCTGGTTCTCCTTCCACCCCTAGGACCCTTGTCCTTTCTGGTTCTCTGGAACAGTGAGCCAGCTCTTAAAATGCTCCCTTCCCTGCATTTTATTAAACACTTCCCATCTTAGGTAAAGGTATCGATCTGGGGGTCCATGGGCATTGAGAGTTATGGTAAACTGGGATGTTATGATGCTTTCACTTCACCTCTCTTTTGTCACTCAGGTTTGTTGACTAAGAGTGACAGAGTGCTGTTGTTTCAGGGTGCCCTTGTGCCTGTGTTTCCTTCTGGCTCTGTCCTTTTAGCTTTGCTGCCATAGCATGTGCACACCGTTGAGACCAGGCTAGGTCTTCTAGAAAACTGGCATAGACATTGATGCTTATTTCTTTATTTTTAATATTATTTCTCTCTCTCTGTCTTTTCTTTGTCGGCCAGAGGAGGATGGGCCTCCCTTTGAGTCTTGGTTCCTCTCAGGGTTTCTTCCTCATGCTCTAGGGGGCTTTTCCTTGGCTTGCTCACCGGGAGCTTGGGCTTGGACATTTGTAAAGCTGCTTTGTGACAACATCTATTGTAAAAAGTGCTATATAAATAAGTTTTGATTTGATTTGATATTTCGTCATAACGTCACCCATTCGCACCACTGAAGAGGGCTGTAGTGCCGGAGCTGAGGGCTTGCTAACTTCCCTAAGGCATCCAGAGCTTGTACTTCTAGTTCCTCGACAGGTCTAACACTTTCTATGGTCGTGGATGCGCACTTCTAGTGCTAGAATCTTCTCCATCAGACTAGCAATTAAGCTACACTTCTCATAGAATCTATACAGAATTTCCAGATTCAGGCTATAAAAACTTTACTGGTTTTCTTTGCAGTATATGAGTGAGCTAATTGTTTATTAAGGTAATAATTACCATGAATCTTTTTGCAAAAATCTTTTTGTTTCCTTTTTTGGGATGTTTCTCATATTAGTGTTGAAAGGATGAAGGTACACTATTTTTGAACCTTCATCCTTTCAACACTTATTCAAATAGATTTGTCTTTTAAAATCAAGTGGACACCTCAACGGTCCTTATGATGCAAGCACAATAAGTCCTCAGTCCAATGTTTAATATTTTCACTGAGAAAAAATTCCACTCTTTGATATCACTGTGCATTCCTTTTAGATAAGAGTACAGCAGAAAAGGATATGCAAGGCTTTAAGGACTGTTGATCCCATTGGGACTTACCAATTAATACTGTCCAAAGAAGAGGACATATAGCCTCCTTCAGCATTACGTTGATGGCAATGAAAAGGTAATTCAGTAAGGGTCATGAACACCAATCACATTTTATATATATATATATATATATATATATATATATATAAAAAAAACTATTTTTGCTTAAAGCTTTTTATTTATTGAATCTATTTATGATTGTAATCTGCATAGGTATTGATAAGTTTAGCAGAAAGATTGTGTATCTAAAGGCCAATAGAACCAACAAAGCTTCCATAGTTCCACTTATACTTGAAAAACCCCTTGTGTGTCTCCTGTCTTTCTTGGTCATTCTCTTAGGTCCTCCCTTAGCATCCTATGTGGTTTTTCTTCCCCCTCTTCTTTCTTTCATTAAAGGATTCTCTCAGCCTCTCGTTATGTCTCTTTTGGTTGTGCTTATTGTGTTTTGGTTTTCTTTGTTTCCTTATGTAATTATGGATCCCCTTCATTCGTCTTAGCCCGGTTTGTATTTCTGTGTTCCTCATTCTTTAGGCTATGTCTATAGCAGGTTAAGCTTTCTGTACTTTCTTTTCAGATACAGCAGTATAGTTCCTAAAGAAAGGGTTTTGTTTATTTTGGCACCGATCAGTTCATGTAAAACTTAAATGAGCGTTTTCTCTTGCTCAACCTACAATAACATTAACATGTTAAATGTCATACATCAGTCTACGGGAATATCCCTTTAGACTGCGGCAGTTAATGTGTCTCGAGAAGCCCCGTGCTAACCTATTGGCCCTATTAAGATACAGATTTGAAATGTAGGTTACATAAAGGTTTTGAGGACAAATGTAGACATAAATTGTTACAATGCATGTTTTTATATGTTTTTCCCTTGGTGTGTGGTTCCTTACAGCATCTCTCTCTTTTAAATCTTTGGTATTTGATATCTGGTATTTGGTATCTGTTATCTAGTCTGTCATCAAAAATAAATCACGCTAACCAAGTGAGACACTTTTGGTGATGTGTAGGTTGTGAAAATTTGCAAGGATCTAATGTAGGTCCTGAGATTTCTAACCTACGTTGATTTTCTATCCTGGTGTTATCATACTATCACTTTAATCTATGCCATTATTATATGTCAAATATTTAACCCATTCTTAATTCAGAATTCAGAAAGCTACTGTGCTGTGTGTATCAAAAGTGCTTCCTGTGTTGCATAACTGCAAATTACCCGTTTAAAATATTGACATACCAGCTACAAGTTAGGAAGGAGCTAACAAAGTGTATACAGCCCTTGTCGCTTGTTTATTTGTTCTCCTTATTTTAAAACGGATATTATTATACAACTTTTATTTTTAAAAAGGATAAGAGTTGTTATTAGTTTTGTGTTTTATTGAGACACCAGGGTACTTTAAATAGCTGAAGACAATGTCTGACAATCTATTCTTTGTGGAAGTTCCAGAAATTTAAAATGTACTGAGTAGCAGAGGCAATTATATCCAGCAGGCTTGTATAGAGAAAAAATAAATAAATAATTTTTTTTTTTTAAATATATATATATATATATATATATATATATATATATATATATATATATATATATATATATATATATATATATATAGCCTTTAAATGGAAATAGTTTTTTACTTTCTGTGAAAAAAACATGGATTCTAGACCTTTTCAATTTTATTTTGGGCTACTTTAATAATGTAGCAGGGCAACTATCTTGGGCAACTGAACACATTCAGTAAGGCAAGTGTAGAAAATCGCAGCATGGAGGGGGATAGGGTGGATTTTACACTTTACATGTTTACATTATACTCTCAACACTACAGGATATCATCTACATGAATAGTGACATCTTTCTAATACATTTTCAGATTACAACCATACCACATCCATAAAGCTGTCACTGCAGGTGGGTGTGAGCTAGCCTTCAAGAACAGCTATGTGTTCTTGCCTGCGTCACTATCTGACCCTTGCTGGGACACAATCCTTATTGCAGACGCAGGGCTTTCCTGTGACGCTTCTGTGGGATTTTCACACACTCAGATTGAATGCAAGGAATCCAGGTACCAATTCCTCACTACAAAAAACAACCTGGTGATGGATGTCCTCACTGCTGGAATACAGAGTGTCCACATATCTGTGCACATCTAGGGTGGAGCTGGAATTAAATGCATAAAAACCATTAGGGTTTATGTAGAAACAGAAATTACTGTGAAAACTTAATGTGTACATATTACTTATTGCTTTTGATTAATTAAGCTTTCAATTGTATATAACTGTTAACAAACCATGACTAAGAATGGGTTCCTCTGTTTGTTCTCCATTGTGACAAAAGATTAATAACATTGTAGAGCAGTGTTGCCGCACAGCACTACCATCACTGATGTACTATTAACAGCATGCTGTTTACTCTTAACAGTATATAATCTTCACAAAGTCTTTCCAGACACATACAATCCCCAAAATTATCTTTACATGAGATGTCTTCAGAAGTTGAATAACTTTATTCCACTCCTTCAGAAAAACAAAACAAAACAAAACACCTGTGTGCTCTAGTCACCCCCTGAGGTATTCTCTTCCAGGTTATGTGCACCTTTGTTCTATCATTCTAGAGATAGGATTCCATTCTTATTAGAAAATAATGACACTAATGTAAGTGAAAACTCTGTGATATCAGTGTGGAATATAAAGGCACATTGAAAATCAGTCTGATTCAACTCCCCCCTCTTATTGACTTTGGATCTTCAGTCCTTACAGGCAAAGAAAGGATCTTGGCTATATTACTTTAGGAGTGAGCTAGGAGCTAGTGTCTAGAGAGAGCTCAATTTAATTTTGCCATGCCAGTTAATTAATCAGACAATGTGGGAAATCTAGTTCTCGTGGGGTATTAAATTAATGAAACGGGAAAATGAGAAAATGAGACTTCAAAAACACAACAGGCCTATACCAAGACTGCCACTCGGATAAATGCAGGATCCTCCTAGCAACAAGTGTATTAACATTTATATAGTATGCAGTTTATAACATCCAAAATGTATTAAAAATTAAAATATTATACAAAATAGTTTGTCTTAGTCTAGGAGTCTTCTCATAACACTATTTGATAACCTCCATCTATGGCATGTGTAATAAATCATGCTATGATTGTCATGTGAGGTTTATTGTGTGTCATGAATGTTATTTTGTTTCACTTTATGTCTGTATATAGCTGAAATGACAATAAAAAACCTTTTGACTCTTGACTTCTACCTCAAGCTAGTTAGTTACTGTAATATTCCAATGATTCACAGTTCTGGTGGCACTCTCTTACTGTAGATCATTCTGGCTCTTACAAGAGGAGGCACATGTCAGCACCAACATTCCTAAAAGTGATTAGATAAATATGCACATAATTCCTTCTTTAAAATATGTACATTATTTTATTATATAGCCTCAACAGTGTAAATGTCCATATAAAGTCTGGTTGTGGAACTCTTAATAGTCCTGGTGATGAGGCTGAACTTTATCACAGTTCCCCAATGAAAAAATCACTTTTTGATTTTGTTTGCCATTTATCTTAGAATAGGTATAGGACAAATAATATTTGGACTTATTTATTTGACTAGCACATTGTGTCTTTTAGAGCAAAAGTTAAAAAAAACAAACCCTTTGACATGTGTCACAGTTGGCCCCTCCCTGTCTCTAGAGTTTCCCTGTCTTGTGTCTTTGTTTTGCCTCCTTGTTGTGGTTCCGTTCCTTAGTTTCGTTTCTCCACTCCTCATGAGTTGCACCTGTGTCTTGTTAAGTGCTCATTAGCCCATGTATTTAATCCCTGTGTTTGCGCTGTCTTGTTGTTGGTAATTGAGAATTGATGTTACTGTAGTGTTTACATATTATATTTGTCAGGGCAAGCCTTTGTGTGTTGTGTCCTTGCTGCTGTTTGTGATATCCTAACCTGTGTGTTAATCCTAGCTGTTTTTATTCTAAGCCTTGTGTTTTCTCTGCCTGTTTTGTATTCTCTAGTGTTTGGTGTTAGTTCTTTTTGTTGCTTGTATCATTGTTTATAGCCTGCTCCCTTTGTGTCATGGTGTACTTTTTTTTGGTTCTTAAGATGTATTCCCGGACTCTAAGTGTTGGCTCTATGACCCTGGAATGTTCCAAATTATTACAATTTTGGATTTGCCTCTAATAAATCTCTCTTCTCCACCTCTGCGTCCTCCTCCTAATTGCTTACCATTACAACACAGTACAGTATGTTTCCTTCTGAAAGAGCCGCTTTCTTGAATTAAAAAAAACCCCCCAAAAAACGATGGCCATGCTCTTCAGAGTAACACTGAGTTGTACTAGAACATTCCAAGTTGGTGGTTTATTTTAAAAGTGTGTCAAAATAAACACAAGAGTGGCAGGTCTGAATTGAGTCAAAACTAATGTCTTCTCAATGTTTGCTCTATCTGGCAGGCAATTTGAGTCCCATATGAATTAGCATGATCTGCAATATTTGTTAAAGTGAATTTGCCTCTGTCTGTCTATTTTTAAACCAGCTCTTCTACCTAGTTAGTCTGCATTTTAATAGTTTTTGGTCTATGCACCTGATGAAAACAAAATATGCAAGAGGGCTTTCTGGTATGGTATGAGACCATAGCCTTTTTTAGTACTATGTAAAGGAAATCACTTTAGTTCAAAAATGTACCCAAAAAATGTAACTCATTATATGTTCTCTTTGTTGTGTGCTTTCTATACAGCATACCTCTAGTATGTTTATTGCTTCTCTATAATGAGTGTCATTACTGAGAAATTGTATGTTTTCTTTTCCAAATTGCTTTTGTTAGCTTATCTGATGTTCTTTTTCATTTTCAGTTTTCCACTCCACAAAAGTTAAAATAAGTTGTGTTAAAATAATGTTAGAATGTCTTGAATTTACCATCCAACCTAACTGCCATGTTCCTTGTTCATCAATGAGAAATCAACAGAAGCTTTGCTCAGACATTCCATTCCATGTTATTAGCCACATATTTCTGCTTACCAAGAGCATGGGGCAGTGGCGAGGAACACATCTGCTGCTGCGCTTTTCTTCTACAAATGATAAAACTGTTTTAATGCTGAACCATAGAACATCAGAGGAAAGGAGCAGTGCGGGTTGGGAGGAGGGCCAGGGATGTGGAATTCCAAATATCTCCAATCGCTGGCCACATACTGTTTACATGGCAGACGGGCTGTGACGTCAGAGTTGAGACTTTATAAAAGAGCGCATGCTCAGGCCTGCCCAGTGAACAGAGGCCCCACTAGCTCAGCACACTTGAAGTGGAACACCATCTTGGGTGGGATGGAAACCAGAGTGCAAAGCAAACATGCTCTACTACCATGGGCACTGATGTTCCTATGCTCCAAGGTGAGCAGCTTTTCCTCTACTTGATTCACTATCTGGGGGATCCGAGTTATTTAGGTAACTAATTCCTACTGCTAAGGGAAGTTGGAAATGTTGGAAGGATATTTGTTTATATTTTCATGGTTAGAATTTAAGGCTGGATGATGGATACAAGCTAAGCAACATGTAGTTTGTTTTATATACAATTTTTGTACTGTAAATATGAAGAACAGGTTTTTTTTTGTGACACAGTGTATCCAGAGTATTTTTTTCTAATTTAGAATATTTTGACTATTGAAAGAGAAATATAATCCTATTGAGTGTTTTCTGAACAAACATACATGCCTGTTAACTATAATTAGATCTTTCTTCATAGTGTTTTTTGGCTTAATGTTCCATTTGTAACAGAAAGCATATTTAAAAATCTGGGAACTATCACAATGAATGATTCACAAGAGATCCCGCAGACTTATGACTGGAGTGAGTCGAAGCATAACTGCTAATGTGAAAGTAAATCAGTTAGTCTTTCCGTCAATCAGATGTGAATTTCCCAACAGTTTAATAGTAATCATTGATGATCATCTCTTTGAACACTCTTATGATCAAAATGATCCAACCGACGTTTTTAGAAAGCTGACAATAGACATCAAGATTGTGATGTAATCTAATGCATTTTTACTCCAGCTAAATTTGGTTGTACCAAGTATTTGCTAAAAACTGACGTAAAAGCTGCTGTCACCTGTTGTCCATTTCACAGATTTTACAAAGGCTGATTTCCTACATGTAAACCTTAGTTATGGCAGAAAGAGAATCTGTCCTTTGAGGACTTTCCCCACATTAGTCCAAATGGGCCTGTGTAATGAGGACAAAGTAACTGCCATGCTAAAGCTTTCATGCTTTTTTCCCTTTCTGCCACCACAGGTGTACTGTCAGCAATGTAACAGCCCATGCCTATGCCCCAGCTTGGCAGCCAGCTGCCCTGATGGCATCCCTCTTGTGCTAGATGGGTGTGGGTGCTGCCAGGTGTGTGCCAGGCAGAAGGGTGAGGCATGCACCCATGTGCACCTGTGTGATCAGCAGCGTGGCTTGCAGTGTGACTACAGCACTAGCTTTCCCGGAGACCCAGGAGAGTGTGTTAGTGAGTTCAGAGTATTTCTTTTCTCAGCATTAAGCAGTCTGCCTTATCAAGGCAATGTCAGTAAAAAGAGATCTAGAAAGCTGAGGCCTTGCTGCTCCTTGGTCCCTCACCAAAAATGTCCTAACAGCTGTTGGCCTCACCAGTGTTGACATGCTTGCTCTGCCTTCATTTGCTGTGAGAAACTAAAGTAGGAATTTAGGCAAACTGACAGGACTTGCACTGTTACCATATGTTTATTTCTGTAACTGTGTGAAACATCACAGTGTGCTGAAAATCAAGCTTAAGCACTGTGGTACTGTTTCTCAGTTTACTCTTGACTTCCCTGTTCCATCATATTTTTTCTTGTTTGTACATTTGCTGCCTGTTTGCATCCTATTGGTCTTTGATTTCCAAATCCTTTATGTCTGCTGTTCAAGGTCAAGAGGAGCTGGGCTGTGAGCTGGATGGAGTTTCCTATCAGGAGGGTGAGGTGTTTCTCCCGTCTTGTGCCATACAGTGCCGCTGTGTGGGTGGCGGCATGACCTGTGTGCCCAGGTGCAGTGAGGACATCCTTTTGCCCACCCCAGACTGCCCTCATCCTCAGAGAGTCCAGCTGCCAGGAAAGTGCTGTAAGGAGTGGGTGTGTGACAACTTGGACATCAATGTGCTTCAGGATGCACAAACAGGTGAATAACGTTCAAATAGGGAGTAATAGATGATTTTAAAATGTATTATCAGTAGACAATTTAAAAGGGTCAAGTCTTGCTGATCGTTTATATTAAAACCATTGACATAGCAGTTTCTTATAAGTTTAGAATATGCTGTATTGCATGTTCAAAATGTGGTTACTTTACTCATACATAAAGGGGCTTTGGAGATAATGTCTTCATCCCTGTTTATAGTATAATAATTTTCACAAACAGTTGGAGACAAAGTTATCTTCCCTACTTATTATAGGATTTTTCAAAAATCAGAAAAATGTTGTTTGTTGTCCTAGCCACTGGGCAGGCGGATCTTCCCTACTTATTATAGGATTTTTCAAAAATCAGAAAAATGTTGTTTGTTGTCCTAGCCACTGGGCAGGCGGATGCAGGCAGGGTTTATCTAATGGCTGTCTGTGGCATTCCCATCTGAGGCGTTTTACTTAAAAAAGTACTTTTTTAAAAACTTTTTACTTAAGCATTTCATTGAACATGTATTGCCAATGCAGCCCAAATAGTAACTGCTTCAAGGCACTTTCCATGAGTCATGACTATGCAACACAGCAATTAATGTTCAAAACAGGCAGGCTATAGAGTAACTATGGGGGAATAGAAAACGTTAACATTTGAGAGATGTCACTTGAGTTATGTCAAAAGCAGCTGTATATTTTATTCTTTGTATTTTGGTATGCAAAACAACGGTCTTACCCAGAGTAGCTTTAACATTTTAACAAGTAACTGATTTACCAAGACAGAATTCTGCCAACAAATGACTGATTGTCATCAGTGTGACTAGAAATTTTCCATTTGTGAGTATCTTAGAACAGCTACAAATATAACTTTTTAGGATTTAGTGGAGTATTTTTTTAAACCATTAAACAATAGTAGCACATATTTATATTAGGGCATCTCACATTTTCTTGGTGCAGTATTAAAAAAACTGCTCAAGAGATGACAAAAGCATTAGATAACTTCACTAAATGTGTACAATTTCAGTGAATGTGTATTATATTGCATGTCAACAGTTTACAGCATTGACCAACCATTGGCTTCCCGCCTGGATTACCAAGCCAGCCCTAGCTCAAACTGCATAGAACAAAGCACAGAGTGGAGCGCCTGCTCACATACCTGTGGTCAGGGCCTATCCACACGCATGTCCAACAAGAACCCAGCCTGCAGGCAAGAAATGCAGATCAGGCTCTGTAAGGCCCGCCCCTGCCACACCTTTCCTCGTCTCACTTTTAAGGTGAGCCATTCAGTCCAGTCCAATACAGATCAGTTTAGCACTAGAGAATCACCTCATAATTTCTTGCTTTCATCTTTTTTATATTGGCCCTAAAGAGACTTGACATGTTCAAAATGTGGTATAGTATAATTCCTAAATTACTATGACTAACTGTTATTCTGGTTCACCCTGATTTTTTATGTTCCAGTGGCTGAGGAGATGCCAGTCGAGCTACAAGTCAGAGATTCCTGTGCGGCTGCTGTACTGGGGCTGCTACAGCATGCATTTCTACCGCCCACGCTACTGTGGCACATGTACCGATGCGCGCTGCTGTACCCCACACCGCACCCGCACTGTCGCAGTCACCTTCCGTTGCCAGGGGGGATGGCTGCTCCGCCAGGATGTCATGATGATTGACTCTTGCATCTGCCATCATAACTGCCCCTACTCTCCATCATAACTGCTCTCTGGGGCTAGAGACTCATCATGCACTGATTTTACGCATAGCCCCATTTCCTACTTCTGCCAGATGAGTAGTTTAGTTTCCTCATGCAGTTAGGACAGGTTGCAAGTTTTGTTTTAAGCAATAGAAGAATAGCACTTTACACATACCACCCTTTTTTTATGAATTGACTGTAAAATAATCTTCACCATGAAGATCTAGCATACAGGTTGGGATATGGGTTCATTTAGACAGGATAGGCTTCTTAAGACTGTCTGGCCCATCCTGCACTTAACGCCTATGTATATAAAATTAGCCCTTTCATGTGGTTGAAACTTATTTTGCCAAGAATATGAAAGAACAATGACATGGTAGCTTATAAAGATATTTTATTTGTTTGTTCTGTTGATTTTTATGATAGCGACTATTACTTTGAATTACTGCCTACAGCTACCATATAGACTAGTACCTCTTGGTATTTTATTGAAGTTTGATGCTACCTGCATGAATGTTGCTGTCACTTACTGTCCCTAAAACTGACAAAGGACAGTAAGGACCTGCTTACTGCACATTTTACAAATGTTCTGTTGTATTTTTACTTATGGTCTGGATTAAATAAAAAATAAAAATAAAAAGGGTTATTTCATTTCATGTTTCAGATATTTCATACAATCCAGAAAATAAAACTGAATTAGGTAATATATACAACAAACAGCACCTAGAGTTCTCAACCCTTAAAAATAACCTTTTTAGCACTCTGGAATTAATTTCCTGGCATGTATCTTACAGTGTTTTACATTATCCAAGTATTAGTCTCCTTCTTTTTGATAAATAAAATAAACATTTCATGTGTTTTAGAGCACCATACATGGAGGCCACAGGGTCTGTGTAACATTTATCAGTTTAATTTTCAGACTTGAGGCAAAAAATAGAGAATGAAGAATTGGATGTAATGCTTAATTATGGAATTTTTCCTTTGATAGAATAAATAAAAATTAGTTTTTCAATTTTCCTGGAGTTTAATTTGTGCTCCTTTGAATATGAATTTTAGAAAGAAATGACTCCTTGGTCAGTTTTCTGATTTTCCATGTTTGGATTTTGGACCTATGAGAGCGGGGGGATACAGAATTGATTTCTTACTGGTTGATCAGACTGAGAGACAGTATTCATGAATGATTAATAAAGTTTGAAATAAAGTAAGTATAATCAATATAAACAAGCCAATGGAATATTGTAGATTTCATTATAAACTAATTTACATCCCACTGAGGTTAAAATACTACTGGCTACGTTACCACAAGTCACTCGATCACTTGATCCCTCTGGCTTAGTGAGTTTGGTGATATTCATGTTCTGTGTTTGCATCTGATTTCTGCCTTTGACTAATATGAAGATGTCATTCACTCTTTGGTTGAAAGTCAGGGTTTTTATGTGTAGAGAAGTAAATGTTCTACAGATACAATATGAGACTCACCATATGGAGAATTTTGTCATGCTGCTCCTTTATAGGTGTGAGTATGAAAATGTCATCCATAATTCCTGTAGCACCGTCAGTGCCTTTCAGCATCGTGTCTATGATCCACTGAAAGATTTCTGGGGCATGTTTTAATCCAGTCTTAGTCACCTGAATCTCCCAAATGGAGTGTTGAATGTTGTGAGATAGAATGATACTAGCTCAGTCCGGGGGTTAAGAGATCTATTTTAATTTGGAGAAACTGACCCATGAATGGGTCAATGACCACTGACCCATTCAGTTGGCTGATTCACTTTGGTGATGTAGCCGGTCTCTACCATCTCCTGGAGTTTTTGTCCTCTTTTTGTTTTAAGTGCTGCATGCTGGCAGCATATGGGTTGAACCACTCCATTTGCGTCTGGGTCAATTTTAATTGTATACTTGCCTGGCAGTGTTCTGGTGGTATGCGCCAGCTCGGGAAAAAAGTCCAGTCCTACTGGTATAATTTGCACTGCTGAAGTTCCACTAACACTACCTTTTTCCAAGATATTTTGTAATGAGTTAATATGAATGACTTCACCTTAAGCGTCCGTGTTACTACTGAGCACATTCTCTTGGGTAATGTTTACAACTTCAAACTCTGGTATTGTTTCATAGTTCTTGTATTGCACCTTAAGATCCTTTACTTCCACTGGCTTCAGCTTGGGATTTGAGTAAGCGTAAAGCACTATGGATGAATGCTTCATCTCACCAGTACTTATATTGTGTTACAGTTTGTGTATTACTCTTGATTCTTTTGTCTATTCTGAATTTTAAATCTTAAAATAACATTTTGACAAAACTGCCCATTTACCATTAAGAGCTGCTGCTTTTTCATCATCTGTCTGTGTCACATCGATGTCCAAAATACGAATATTACAGTATGAGTAAACAGTACCTTTAGGACACTTTCATTGGCTCCACTTGTGTTGTGGGTGCTTCTGAGCAATTTCTATTGCTTTGGCTAATGTCAGTTCATCACCTTTGTCTAGCAGCCTTTCTTGCACATGCTTTTCTCTGACCTCACTATAATGGTGTCACTAAGCATGTTGTCAGGGTCTGAATGGGTCTTCCTTTTCTCTGTCAGTCCATTTGAGTGTTTTGTATATTTCTCTGTATTGCTCACCAATCCATGTGCCTAACCAGCCTGCGTGCTGGTTAGCTGTTAGCTCAGAAAGGGCACCATCAAATTAAAAAATGTTACATGACTTCAAAACCTTTTGAACTCCTGATATAAGTCAGCTGAATCCCAGTCTATTTTAGGGTGCTCAGCTGTGGAGTAGACCACTACTACTTAGTGTTTGGTTCTTGACACACTTCTGAAACTGTGTAAAATCATAGACACGGTAGACAGCATAACTGGAACTGTGTGCTTTATTTTAGCCAGTGTTTACATTCCTTGAGCACCTTTCAGCTCTCCATCACTGAGGTACAGATGAACGACAGGGATTCTGATATTAAGTTGACTGTATTATCCCTTGCTGTCCACCAGTAACGAGTAATATATGTTTAATTGTATATGTACAGGATAAGATGTTGATTATCCTATGCCAGTAGAAGAACATGAGAACTTGACCTCGGAACCTGCTTACTCTCTTAACTCCAGTCAACCACAGCATTGTGGGATCTTCTCAGGCATCATCAGGTAGGAACTTCCCTTTGTCTGTGTTTTATTTAATTCAGCCTATGATACCTCCAGGAGGCTCATCAGTGAGGTCTGGTGTCCCAGCCTCACACCTCTCCGAACTTACTTTAAACCAAGCCACTCTTCTTAGGCACTATGCCACTAGCAACCACAACCATAACATCCATGATGGCTTCCCAGTGACTACAGCTGTACCCAGCCCCACTGGCACTGTTAATGTATGCTCAGTGCCACCAGTTCCACATGGATATTACCTACAAACATTCTCCAACATAAATCCATCCTGGCTCCCTTAGGGAGTAAAGCTTACTCCATGCAAGCCATAGTCATGCAAGGCCATAGTCATGCAAAGCTGTAGCCATGCAAGGCCGTAGCCATGAACAAACCTACCCAGGGTGCAGGGAATTCAACTCATGAGATGAAATTATTATTACTATTATTATTAAGGGACTAAATAAAGTATAACAATGAAGTTCTCTGTGATTTGGGTCCTTCAATAAGAACTCTTACTTTTGGTGCCAGACTAAAATATAGAGGACCCTTGAAATGTCACGTTTCAAAATATGCTTAGAGTTGCACTAATAGCTGACAGTGTGTGTTGGTGTTACCGCCCTATTACCTACACCTTTTGTGAGCTCGAATTCTAGGACCAAAAAGGGCACAACATTAAAGAAAAAAAACACAATTGCACAAATGCACATTTACGGGGTTAACAGTTATGTATTGTTATTGTTTTCTTAAATACTGTAACAAAAACACACATACTATATATATATATATATATATATATATAAACAACAAGAGTGTTTCTTCAGGGTGGGCTTTATGGCAACACAACAAACAAAACAAAAAAAGCCAACTCAACCACTAACTTCCCTAAAAAAATAATAAAATACATCACTCCTACTTTAACTCCCTATCACAAACCTATATACAACAAAGGCAAAAAGAACATGGCACCAACCCTTACAACTCCAAATAAAGAAACAAAAGAACAATACTCACAATGTTTCTGTCAATCAAAGATATATATTTCTTTTGAAACTATCAACTTGAAACTCCAAATTGAGAAGCATTACACATCCACTGTCGAAACAGCTCGAAACTCTTATATAAGAAGCATCGCATCTAACCACTCGAGGCCCTGTACATAAATCATCTAAAGATCAAGTACACTCATAAGGCTCTAAGAACCTAGCTAGACATCAAAGTACTAACTCCTAAGGCCCTATTCAAAGAACCCGGTACAGAAAAAGGGAACATTCAAACTCAACATCCCAATTTCAAAGAGAGCCTACAACTGACAGTGATTGTACAAACTCAGAGCCTTACAGAGCACTGTCTACCGTGGCATGCGTGCTGACTTCTGACAAAGGCACCACGGGGCACAAACACATAAGTAGCACAGGTATTTAAAGAGAAATTGATTATCCCACTGGCCACTCAGGTCATCCGTGTTGTAAGGATGAATCATCTCTGCAGCTCAATGGTTTAATTATTGTGTGCCCTCACGTGGGTAACCTGTAAAACAAATCTTAAAACGCCACAGCATGAAAAACAAACTCGTAACGTCACAAGGACATAACAGTTGGAAGCCCACATAGATTATACTTGAAATATGAATTAAACATGAAAGCAATATACGATGTAGCAAGTTTTAAAAATTGGAGAAAAAAAAATTTATCCATACAAGATATTCAGATATATTTAAATTTATTGAAGGATCTCTCAAGAAGATCAAAACTTCATGTGTTTCATGTGTAAATAATATATTTCAGAATATTCTGTATCGGTAAATAAACTTTTATATTAGTTTTGAATAAATCATGGAATAAACATGAAGTTCTTGGTAATAAACTAAGACTTTGGACTGTATTGTATGTGAAATAAACTTAACGATGAGCTGGACCTTTAAAAAAAACAGGCTGTGGTACACAATTATTAAATTTTGTTTTATCTTTACTACTTCTACTGGGGTTGCCATATCTCTCGTAGCTGTGAGAGGAGGTCTGGGAGTTTCTCTCTCCTCCTCTTCCTGGAGCTACTTTGCTCCATCTGGCTTCTCCAGCTCTGGCCCATGGCAAGAGCAGCACTGGAGCTGTGAGAGTGTTTCCAGGCCAGGAGCTTTGCTGAGCTTGGTCATTCTATGCCGTCACTGAGAAATCAGGGTAAGGTGTCCGGGAGGCATCAGTAGATGGTGGCATATTGTAAATTGAATACCATCCAGGTGTGTAACCTTGCCAGGGTGGTCCTTGCCATATTCCGGCACCATATAATCAAAGGGCTGGGGACACCTCAGGTGCCTTTTGGGCCTCTTTTCTTGGGTACTGCGAATAGCAAAAATGAACCTCATTTCTTCATCTTCTTCTACATTAGCATTTGACACACTGAAGCTGCTGCCTGTGCAGGTAGTGCTAGTTGATTGCCCTTCTCCTGGAAGGCCAGTAGTGGATGGATTTACCTGTGTGTTTCTGTCTGTACTTTGCAGGCTGTCCAGAGCTGAATCTCTGACAAACTGTACCTCTCCCTCAGTGGAAGCTACTGGAAGCTAAAGGTTGATATTGCTCTCAGAGGCAAAGATATGCAACATCGTGTACTGAAGTGTGCAATCATCATCATCATCACTCTCTTCCTCAGACTCTTCACACTGTTCCACCACTTCCTCTTTCAGAACTTCACCCTGATGCTGGGGTCTTTCTGGGAGAGATGAGAAAGGTAGGTGATCTTCATCCTCTACCTCATTAATGATGAAGATGAGGGTTAGAGGTCCATTGGTTTCTTCTAGTACTGTCTCAGCAGAACACACTCATGCAGATTGGATCTGCACACTGAGGAAAGAAAAAAATTCATCAGGTCCCCACTGTGGCAGGACTGCAGAGCTTACTGCCTGGTTTTGAAATGAAATGGGTTGTGTGATCTGTTTTTGCTTGAAGTATGTGTAATTTTGGCAAATCTGAGAAACATGGTACAAAGACAAACATACTTAAATACTTAAATGTTTTCTTCCAACTTAGGGTTTTATTTACAAAATACAGTAAATAAAATATATTGTGTGGAAATATCTGTGCAGTTGACCTGATACAGGTTAATGACCTTGAATATTTTTTTAAGTTTAGAATTTTTAAGTTACTTTTGTTATTTTGTTGTTATTATTATTATTATTATTATTATTATTATTATTATTATTATTTCCTCTCATGAGTTATTGAATTCCCTGCCCCACTGAAATATTTGGTCCCCCCAATGTTAATGGCTATTGTTAATGGCTATTGCCTTGCTCTGAACACTTGTCTCCCTGTAATGACCCTGTGACGAACTAACCTTGCATGCTAATATAATATGCTTTAGCATGCCAACTCCTGTGCATAATTTACACTTAAGAGTCTTTGACTCCCCACTCTTCAAAGTTTTGTGGAGTTGGAAGGACGTCATAAGTCACTCCAAGTAAAAACCTGATGCAACTTGCATCAATTGCCCACAGCTCTTGCCAGATGATTTTCCTCTTCTCCTGCAAAGCCACTGGCCTTCCTTTCCTTGTGACACTGCTGCTGCATGACGAGCATCCTCTTCCTGCTCACAGATAAAACTCACCATCATTCACCTTCTTTCTGGCAACATGAACTTATTAATTGCTCTCCTTATTAAATACATTTTTAGTCAACTGAACCATGGCATGACATCCCTTCACTCTAACGAACTCTTAGCCAACTGCACTGCTGTTCGCGGATTCCACTTCTGCCCCGCTTTCATCCCTGATGCTGCTGATTTATCAGAACATCCTTCCATACTAACAAAATCATCTCATACAAATGTAATCTTTGCATGATCATTAAATTACGTGTTTGAAATTATTTTGTCTTGCTTGAATTCATTACTCTTTATGACAATCAAACAATTAAAAAATTAAAACAATTAAAAATACTCATCTCATTCTTGTTCATATTTGAAAATTATTTTCTTTTGAGTCTGAGTTGGTGAAAGGGTGGTGGGTCCCACAACATGTTTTTTTAAAAAACATATAAAATTCATAAATCATATAAATACATTCACAAGTCAATATGTTTGTAACTTTAAAGAAGTCAACTGAAATCAAATGTCATTACTACATAAGCTTTACTTATTTCATGGGTAATAGTAAAAAAAAAAAAAAGAGAGCGAGATGCACACGTGTGTAGCAAAAATCAGAAACACTGAAGTTTTGTATTCAGTTTTGTATTCACATTAAAATCCTGTTCCAAAATGAAAGCGGTGGTAGCAGTTCCTCCCAGCCTTCCTTTGCCATGTTCTCTATGCATTTCTTTGCAAAAGTACCTAATAGTTTAGGGTGTTCAGAAGAGGCACGAAACTGCGGTGGAGGAATTTTTTTCACAAATGGATGTAATTGTCATACAGTCATTTGACTGGTACCCACAGTATGATGTGCGTTTGCTGCATACTGAATGCTATACTGCACACTATACTATTACACATACCAGTATGCACTATTCAGTACATAATGTTCAGTACATAAATTTTCATTTTGGCAGAGCTGGAGCATTATGGTTAGATAACAATGCAATGAGTTAAAAAAATGCAAATTAAAGGTCAAAAGTAGTTTGCTTTTTCATTGAAAATGTGTTGGCTATTTTACATAAAGATGCAAATGTAAATACATATTTTGCATTTGAATTTTAATTGTCTTCAATACCACTCACATGGAAAATGCAATTTTATACACCATTTAATTAGAATTTTAAATTTACATTGGAACATGGAAAAAAGTCTGGAATATGCTCCCATACAACTCTGCAACAGATGCTTTTCAGAAATGCTATAAAGCGGAATTTGTTCAGCTCTCTCTTATAAGTGAATCTTAGGCATCCTGCATTGAAGTGAGCTGGGAAAATGAAAGTGCCTGTGAAAGTATAAAGCTATCATCATATGAAATGCAGTTTGACTTATTAAAATGATCCATATCAAAGACTTTTAAGTTACTCACTCATCACAAGAATACCATGCCACTCAACAATAGAAAAGATCCATATTACAACTCGAATGTACTAGAGCTACACAGAGTACAGTGCTGTGGCCAGGTCCATCTTTAATCATCCTCACCTCTCTGTTTCGCAGCACTAATACATTCTAATGCATTCCAAAGTGATTTATTAAAGTGTTGGCTTTAATGATATACGCATTTAACTCACAAGAAACCAAACTTAATTAAAGATAATATAATTCCTTTATTTTTAGAAGTTTTTACAGATTACCCAGGGAAATTTAAAAGGGATATACATTACATGGATGAACAATATGATGTGATTGTACTGGGCACCGGGCTCACAGTGGGTACAGCCCTTAAAGTTGTAACTGGGTTTCTTAAAGGAACTTAGATCAGTTTTTATTCTAAATGAATAGAATACGACTTTCTTGTTTTCTTCTTTCACACAATCTGGAACATGGCATGCACATCATGTAAATAGATGCTTCAAGATAATAAACGTGAAGGCCTATTGCTGATGCATCATTTGGACCGTTGTATTCGGTAACTTACAGTGTCCAAGGATTTCATACACAGGCTGTTTACATTATCTACATGATGGATTCTCATGTTCAATGTCTTCAAAGAAGAGGCATCAGGTGTCATGCCTGCGGGTCAAATTAATCTAAATTTAATGGTTCTTCATGCTAGCAGTTAACAAAACGCTAGTGGTAGGTCAGTGGTTAAGGTACTTGACTTGTAATCAGAAGGGTGCTGTTCAAGCTCTGCCACTATTGGGGCCCCTGAGCAAGGCCCTTAACCCTCAAGTTGTACTCAGTCATAATTGCTTTTTTTGGATAAACATGTCAGCTAAATGCCATTAAATGTTAACCATGCACAAATATTACATCTTGATATTGATCACAGTCGCTATATATTCAGCATATATTTGTGGGTTTTCATAGGTCTCTCTATCTAGCAGTTTCTGCTTAGATGGTTAATGTTTTCAAGATCCTTACAAGTTTGAAACACTCATTTGTTAGATTCTACCCTCTGTAAGTAACTAAGGAACAGTTAGGAATTTATACTTGCTGCAACAATTTGGATGATGAGCATGTGTATCCACTGAATAGTGGTGTGGAATGAAGGTACTTCAGTATATTATAAAAATAAAAAATAAAAACAATTATATATATATATATATATATATATATATATATATATATATATATATATATATATATATATATATATATATTGTCAGGAACGACAAGATGCCCGGGTACCCAGGGGATTTGCTGTCTCTGGTTTGGTGGCGCTGAGAACATAACGAACTCGTACTGTATAGAAACAGCCAGAGTTTTGTCCCAGCAGAACAACCACCTCCTAGAGTCTCGCTCTCTCGTTGCGTCCTTGTTGGGCTTCTCGGAGAAATACACAAAACAGGGAAAACATGGAACAAGGAAGCTGGGAGGGACTAATCATGACGCTTTTCTTATAAATATTTCCACACTTGGTGGGTTATATTGAGTTGTGCAAATTAACATTTCAATACATTTTAAAAAATAAACATTCTGGAAATATGTAATAATCTTTTTTCATATTATATATTTACATAATATATCAGTATTGTGGGCAATGATGAGGCACATGATTTTTATTTAATTTTAAATAAAACTATTGAACTCTACTGTTTTAATTCTCCTTTTAAGCCACTTTGAACAAGCGTTCAGTCCTGCTATATAAAATACTGTGTACAATACTTCACAAGTGCTATGATTCTGTAAAGTCATGAGCTGTCCAGCAGTGTGATAGTATCCATTAACTTAGCATTTTTTGATTGCTTTCTAGGATACATTTTACAGGTGATCCACCAAATAGCTTTCATAGGAATGACCCAAGAGACGCTCCACTTCCACTTTGGGCACAACCCAGCACTGGGCCAAGAGGCGTTTACTTGGCGTGATCTTCAGGTTCTTATCCTGTAAAGTCACTGGAATGTGTTGGTTTCCTTTCATCAGCAGGCCCATGGCCAGAGAAGTGTTCTTGCTGGTCTGAGCATGGTGGAACCCAGCTCCATGGCTGTCCATTATCCTCACAACCTCCATGTGGCTGTGCTGGAACTGGCCTGCAAGGACACCATAGAAGGAAGGAGTTATTGGATTATGTGTCACATCTACAGTGTGAGTAACATTTTGAGGACACATATGATAAAAGGGTTACATTTCAGTGCAAAGATACAATATACTCTCTAGCTAATGCTGGGATACATGCCATATACATGGGTTCCATATTTTTCTTACAACGATACAGTTAAAATGTATATACAACATTGCCCCTCTCAACTAAATGTGGTTCATATGTTTGCATGGCTGTGATGCACATTTGTCATACCGCCCAAATCCCAACCAGACTACACTACCCAGCAGCCTGTTCAGCACCCAGCCAACAACTCAGCCAATCAGAGACTTTCATTCAGATCATCACTGGAATATTGAACTCACATGTGTGTTCAGAGAGTTTAAGTATATAAGACTGTTTCTAACACACAATCACTGCAAAGTATTGCCTCTAGGATTTCCCAAGCATACAGAGTGTTTCTTTGATTAGTTTCCTTGTGTAGACATCTAGACATCACCTTCCCACATAAAAATTTGAAATACTACACTGACTATTATTTCTGGCCAAATGTTTAAAACACAGTAAAACAAACAAGGAAGATGAGGAAATGTAACATACCTAGTAGCCCTTGTGTGAGAGAAGACAGCCCCTCGCCATCAGCAATATAGAATCCTAGGTGTTCCATCTGATAGTAGCTGGGGTGACTATAGCGATGAAAGACCACCAGGAACAGCATGCCTTTCCCAAAGTCAATCCAACAGCTCTGGTGTCCATCAAGTACAATCTTCAAGTCTAAATATGTCACAGATCCCTGCTGAGTGGTGGGAAGACTGTGGAGTCCCTCTCCCTTCACTACCACAGAGTCTATCATCAGTGTGACACTGATGCCACCTTTTGCAATTTTGATGGTTATCTTGTCAAAAAAGGTGCGGGTATGCTCCTCTACGCCACGTTTTGTAGGCGCCAAAATCAAATGACCCTCCACTATAATGCCTGCAGTACAGAAAGTGTAAGGTAGCAAAGCATTAAAACATAAAAGTATGTCTTTTAGAGATTACTCTCTAATTGCTCCCCTAATTTTATTTAGGGCTAGCTTCACATATTCAGTTTGATGCAACACTGGGTTTTGACAAGGTACTGGTATATATATACCTTTTTCTGGGTCCTCCAGAAGACGCAAGACATCATTTGCCCTACCATCAACAGTAAAACACAGATTCTGCTGCAAATTTGGCAACTTTACAAAAAAATGGGGGTCTCCATCCACTTAAAAACAGAAGTACATATTTCCAGACATGAAAAAGCTCCTTTTGCACTAATGACATACTACTAATTTTTTAGTATCAACACAACAAAATTCTCAGTTTTATTATGCAGTACACACATTTTTACATTTCAACTAAATCTGTGGTAACATTGTCAGTAAAAAATGATAGATGATTATGATGACATTAAATACTTCTAGGACCTACCTGAGGAAGAGAACACTGAACTTGTACTGGGGTTGTCTGGAGCAGCCAAAATCAATGAGAATATAACAATGGAGAGAAAATATTCCACTATTCTACACAGAGCTTTAACAATATGAAATCATGTATATGGATGTATGTATGTGGTACAGGAAATTTACTACCTACCAGCTGTCTCTGTATCAGAATCTATAAAAAAAGTTAGACACATGATTGTCATGTAATAATAATGTTATAAATTACTATGAAAAAACATTGTCTTTGAGGCTGTCAATGCTGCTTGTGTTATATTTTAACTTACACAAATCATAAAGAATGGTGTAGTCGTAGTCATATGGGACATCATACTCTGCTAGCAGATTGAAGAACAATAGAGGTTAATTGCAATAATGTGAAACACATCAAAAATCACATAAAAAATTACCAACTACTACACAACTCGAACACCTGATTCAGGTTTTTTTCGGTGTTACAAATAGACAAAAAATGTAATACTAAACAAAAAAACAAGTCCTTGTGGATCCATATTGATTAGTATCATTGATCCAAAAAATTAGTCCAAAATAGCATTTTCTGAAGAAAGTTCATTCCTGCAAATACCACTATTGATTAATGTCTAAAATGAAGAGCCCAAAAGTTTCTGATTTACCTTTTGTCTCAAATTGGATGGTTGTAGAAACATCTGGTGGGCAGACAAATTGTTTTTATTTAAATAAGCCGCACACACACACACACACACACACACACACACACACACACACACACACACACACACACACACCAAAAAACAACAAACACAGGATCTAAAAGTAAAAAGGACAGTATCTAAAATAAAACAAGTAGTATTATGATTTTAGCTCATAGTTCATTAGCTTTGGTATAATTATGTATTCAAGATGAAGTCATATGAAATGAGAAACTATAATGCTGAGTTAGCCAGTTAGAGAATTTTTTTTGTTGCTTTAATAAACTTTAGAAGATGGCTAAAAGGAAAACTAGGCAATCACTTTCCATTTATCCATTATTTAGTTCACTTATCACCTCAAAACAGCCTTCAAGAAATATTCCAACTCCAAGCTGTGGTATTAATTAATAACACAATCATGTGTTAATCCAAAGACTAAAAATACATTGCTTTAATGTTAACCAGTCAGCTAAGGTTCAAGACTGAACTTCCTTATGGGTGCATACCATAAGTAATACTACTACAGATAACTAAAATATTTAAATGAAAGCACAGCTGTTATGGACTGAAGCTGTGTTGCCTAACACTGACTTTTAAGAATATCAACAAATTTTGGATTCACAGCAGCACTTGCCTAAAATTCCAGAAGCTTCCCATGGCTTAGGTGCGTCTGTTATGCCTGGCATGGGGGCAAAAGTGGCAGCCACAAGGATGGGAATATCCAGATCCACATTCATGTCTAGGTTAGGATCTGCAGGTTGGGGTTTGTATAAAGAAACCGCCGGGAGACCTAGTTCCTGGAGGCTAGGAACTTCAGCTGTGGAGTTTTCACTGTCAGGTGAGGTGAATTTCCCCACAGGGAGGACTAGAGGTCTCACTGAGCTGGGTGTTGTCATAGATTTAGTAGGCAAAGAAGTAGTACTTCCAGCAATGCTAGGAAGGGTGGTGAAAACCTTGGTGGGTGGAGTGGCTGTACTGCTGGAGTTATGCAAGCTCAACATTGTGCTCATAGTGGTAGAAGCCTTACTGGAGATTTTGGCAGAGATGGTTTTATTTGTGCTGGGTAATAAAGTTGTGGTGCTCTTCAGAGATGAAGGTGGCAAGTGTTTGCCTGGAGAAACAGTGTTTGCTGGGTGTCCTGTGGTGTGCAGCCCTGGAGATGGCACATGTTGTTGAGGAGATTTGGTGAGAGGACGTTTAGCTATCTTCAGGGCCAAGATGGATTTGGACTTTTTGGTCCCTGCTGCAGCAATTGAGACAGTTTTAGGATTTGCACTAAAAGTCTGTGTCACTGTGCTCATTACACTTTCCGTAGTGGTGGTAACAGGACTGGTTGGAATGGAAGATATAGATGTTGGATACTTGTCAGTGTCCGGTTTAACCACCACCAAAGAGGTAACAGGAGTAACAAAGTTGTATTTAAGTGAAAGATTGGTTGCTTTCTCTGCTAGCAATTGTTGTGCCAGTGAATCTGTGCTGTTGATTTTGGCTAGCAGGAGCTCCTTGATAGTGAAATATGCCCAGAGGCGCTGCACAAAGCTATAGATGCCTCCCAGACTCCCTTTGCAATCCAGAAATGTTGCTGTCTCATTTCCCTTAGACTTAGCCAACCTAGCTTTGCTCTCTACCTTCAACTTCTGCTTTGAGTCATTTGCTGTGAGTGAGACTTGCATCTCTTGCACACCTGACTTAATCTTCCCAGTGACCACCAGTTCTGAGCCCTGGAAATAGTTAGGGAAAAGAACACGTGTGACATCGTAAGCTTGGTCCTCAAGGTAGGAAAGCTGGATGTCTGACAACAGTGGACTAGCCACTTCATCATAGAAACCCTTCAACTGGAGTGCAGCATCAGCATCCTCAAATACCTGAGAGAACAAGAACAGAAACAGAATAGAATAAGATAAATATTTAAATTTACTTTAAATATGTTGTTTTATTTTTCCTATTTGATGTTTAGAATGTTTTAATGTTATTCTTGGTTTACTTGCTCTCCCGTCCTTCTCATATTTACACATTTCACAATACGCCATGGACCAATACGCCAGTTTTATTCTTTGCAGTTTTATTCTTTGACAGCGTCACCAGTGATGTACAGAGCAAGCTTTTGTCAACAGAACAAAGGAGGTGTGTTCACTAGCACATGGAGATCAGATGTTTAAGTACATCTCAACCATACTTCACTCTCTTTGGCTTTCCCATCAACATTCTATTTCTTTGATTTTCTGTCATGCACTAATTATTTTGCTACTAATCATGTCCAGCAATATTCATATCCAACTTGGTCCTCTTTGCTTTGTTGCAACAATGCTAATACGGCTGTACATGATTTGTGTTTTGAGGATTCTATGTTTTAAATTTGGATGTCAATGCGAGAAGTGTATTACCTATAATAGACCATCTTGAAGTGTGGGTTGTAAGCTCTAACTCTAACCCTAACATTTTATCAGTTTTTATCAGTCATGTTACGTATGACTGTTGCTTGCCCTGAAATAAATCTGTCGGGCTACAATTTGTTTAGAAAAGATAGGCTGTCTAAGGTGAGATTGGAGTAATTTTATACCAAAGAACACCTTCAATGTTCTTTCACCTTAGCCAAGTCTGTTCCCATACAATTCAAGTTATTAATTATTAACATTAAGTTATCAAATAATTTGGACCAGGTTGACTCTTTGAACCTTCATCAGATTATCACTTTTCTTTCCTGATCACAATACTCCAGATAAGGCCACTCTGATGTGATACTTACAAACTCTCCAAATATGCACTATTCTGGTGTTTTGTGCAATGATCTAAGTGACCATTGTTTCATTGCTTGTGTACACAAGAACCACTCTGTGAAATTGCCTGTCAAAAAGAAACTTCAAACATTTGAATATTCAGACATTTTTTACATGACATGGCCAAAGTCAAATGGCACAGAGTTAGTTTGTTCCTCACTGTGAATGAAGCATAGAGATTAGAGATTTGTTTAGAGGTCTTTTTATCATTTTAAATAATTTTAAAAATATATTTTATTGTCCTGTAGTTTCAGGTTTGGATTCTGTTCCCTCTCGGTCCTACACGGTCAGTCATAGTTTCTCTCTCCAGGCTATTTAATGATGGAGAAGATCCCTGCCAGCTGCTTGTTTGCTTTATTATTTTGTTTGCTTTGCCATTTCCTGCTCATATGGGGTTCAGTAAAGATACTCCTGAGCTGCACTTGTACCTTGTTCTGTGCTTGCCATTGTCACAGCTAGATCCATTCTTTAACATGGCTGCCCCTTTATTGCTGTTCCTGTTTAATATATTTTTAATTTATCCATTCACACTGTACAAATACCATCACATTGGAAATCTGTCATTGTCCAAACACTTTTTAAGAGTGGCGACCAAACTAATGATCCTAACTGCTCAGGCTTATTTCCATCTTACCTTGCATCTCCAAGGTTCTGTAGAAACTACAAAATAAGCAGCAAAATGAATATCTTCAAGACAATTAAATTTTCTCTGGGATACAGTCAGTTTTTTGTCTAGGCTGTGGTTGTTTTGTGGCTATTTTAAAAGATTTACATGTTTTGTTTGCCTTGGATGCCAAGCAACATTGCACTGCAATATTTATTGACCTGGCTAAAGGCTCTGATTCTGTTGATCATTACATCCTAATAAATAGACTGGACATGATAGAGTTTATAGATGATTTTTTAGCTTGGATCACAAACCAAATAGTTTTCTTAGGTCACATTATGTAAATTAGATAATGTTCTCACCCCGTCTGGTTACTAAAGGTGTCCCGCAAGCATCAGTACTAGGTCCTATATTCCCCATGCAGTTGGTAATGGTTTAATTTATTTATATTCTGATGATACTATATACCACTGCCTCTTCCCCTGAATCTGTGCTGTTAGTGCTCCATGATAGCTTCCTCCATGCTTTTTCCAGCCTTGAATTGCCATGAAACATCTCAAAAACCAAGACTACATCCTGTAACCATCCCTATTTTAAAATTCACTACCAATGAGGGTGCCATCCTCAAACAGATCACAAAGTATAGTTACCTAGGCATTTGGTTAAATAGTTCTTTATTCTTCTCTAACCATACCGACAAGGTCAAGACCAAGCTTGTTTAAAAATCGCTCCTTCTTCATTTGTGCTGACAAAATTACTGTGGTTTAATGACTATTCTTCTTCTGTTTGATTACAATGATACAGTTTACAGACTGGCATATAACAATGCACTTCAGAAGCTTCATTTTCTTTATCATTCTTCTATCCATTTTCTTACAAATGCCCCTTTTGGAACCCATCACTGCTCTTTTACTCAATTGGCCCGCTTAACTCTTCACTGAATTAGCCCTATTGAATATCATTGAAATAGGCACAGATGCTACCCTATTTACAAACTCTAATAAATCCAGAATCTGCTAAATATAACACCAGGTCTTTCCTTCACATTCAACTGAAAGTTCCTAAAACAAACACTTCTCATGGCTCTTCATCAGTATGCCACTACAAATTGGAACACACTACAAAAAAAAAAACAATTAAAACTGGGATCTTTTATCTCAATTTTAAGTTTAAGAATTAAGAATAAAGGACATTTTTACTGATATCAGTACCTGTTTTTCTGTTAAATGATTATGTTTGGCTGGTCATTTCTATTGTAGTTATGTTAAACTTTGTTTATTGTAATTTTATGGTAAAATAAAATAAATAAAGACATCCTTATGTTGAAAAGAGGTGTATTGCTGTTTACCATCCGTGCTATCCCACGGTTCTCCAGGGCTAAACGTTTCAGCAAAGGGAAATCCGCGTCATCACCGAATGCCAGTCCAAACAGTGAGACTGAGCCAAGGGCACTCTGCGCATTGTGCAGAATGGCATCTTGCGCAGTTACTCCTATTGTGGCTTCTCCATCAGTCAGAAAGATGATCATGGGAACTCGTCGTGGTGATAAAGAATGGCTAGCAGATGAGGATGAGGAAGGGTTCACCAAATGGGCTGCGGAGAGGAGAGCTGCATTAATGTTTGTCCCTGGAGGAGAGAAAGAGAATGAAAAATGAAAAGATTGTTATCAAGGGTCTTCTAACAGATTGGTATGACTAATAGATTTGTATGACTGTGAATATATCAGACACCTACAGCCCTCTGCACTTATTTTCCTGACAAATTCCTTTGCTTCCTGTATGTTCTGCTTTGTGGCCTGTACAGTGCGGCCTTTCTTCCAAGTGTGCACTTTATCCGAAAATGTTATAAGATTGAAGTAGTCACCCTCACGTAGTTCATCCAGAATAGTAGACATGGCTGCCTTGGTCTGAGTAAAATTTAAAAGGTGTAAGATTCACTTACCATTCATTCCACATTTCCATTTGTGTGCTACCATGTATATATAGTTATGAATTCAATAAAATCTTACCTGTTTGATCTTATTACCAATCATGGAACCACTAATGTCAATGACAAAGATGACATCTTTAGAAACTACCGGTAGTGCACGTGGGGCAAAGTAATGAACAAAGTAGCCATCAAGCACCTGGACATAAGATACAATTGAAGCCATTGGGAAATATTCTCATTTGGTGGCTAGTTACAGAAGGGTCACTATAGTGGTGCAATAACCTGGATATCTCCCATAAGATCTTTTAGCTCCACATCATACTGGATGACAAAGTCTGCATTGAGGCCTTTGGGGGAGAGGTTCCTCTGCTGTTCCAATGTGGGGCTGTAATGAATGTGAGCACAGTACGGATTCTGTTGCACCTGAGTGGAGGGTGGCACTTCGGCCTCAGCTGAAAACATACAAAGAATTTTATTGTTTCAGTACAGCAAAAGCCCATTCTTGTTCATCTGCTTTGGACGTTGCAGACTGAGCACTGATTAGAGTGCGTTACTGCAGGAATCTTAGCAAATGGTATAGTTACTCTAGAACCACAATTGGGAAGCACAAATATAATAGATACCAACACTTTGATTTCAAAAAAACATATATCAACATGTATTCATGCATTGACTGCCTGTAATTCTAGATAAGATAAAATTTTATAGTCATTGCTCAGTACAGTTACAACATAACTTTTCTAGGCTCATATATAATTGATGGTCATATTTGAAGCACACCTTGAACAGTACTACTGAGTAGTCGGCTGGTCCTGAGTGGTAGGACTTTCATGAAGCTGATTCCTGATTGTTCTGCTATTGTGATATCCACAGAAAGATTCTGCACAGGCTGCCCAGGCCTCAGACCCAAAGCAAGCTCATAGCGACCTAGTCGCCGTGTCAACAACTCCTCGTAAGAAATTGAGAAGGACATGTGTATTGCAGGAGGCATGCTGACCACCACTCGAAACTTCTCAGTCTCCCGCTCCCTTCAAAACAAAAGCACAGCATGCAATATCCAATATGTTGCATGAACAATTCACATTTTGTGGAATTTTTATTCTGGCCCATTTTACCATTTCACAATGAGTATGATAAAGTTGTATAAAACTCTAAAGAACTTCCTTAATCTAAAAGTATTAATGTTAGTTGATTAATTTTAAAAGTAAAAACTGTTCAATTGATTATTATACAAATATAGAAATTATTAAGTCTTTTCAGACTTTCAATTTTGGTATAAACCTTTAATATGAGGCATTAGTTTTAAGTGGGTGCTTGTTCACTCTGTCAGTACCAAAAGATTTCCCGGCAACAGAAGGTATCAAATATGCTTTTTTACTGACTTGGTGGCAACAAGTCCTGCTATCTTCCCATGCTTCTTTGCAGCGTCATAGAACTTCCTGGCAGCTGCTCTCTCCTTCACTTGGGCCACATACACTTTACCTCCAGATGTGCTGAGCATTTAATTGAAAGAGAAACAAAATAACTTTTTAAAATGGAGAATAGTTAAATCTAGAGGTATGTTTCATTCACAAGCATTAAGATTCAGATTAAGTAAATATATTTTACATTTAAAAAATCAGTTCAACTGCTTTTGTCAAAGGTCAGTCTTCTTAGGACAATAGTTCTTTAAGCTTGACACTTTCACAATATAGGTCAAAGTTTTTGTTTTTCAAATTGGTTTACTCTGGTTCATTATATCCAGAGGTATACACAAACAAGAAGTGAGGTTAACACAGCGGTGAGGAGAAAAATAAATTCCCGTCTGAAAACATGATTAGTGAAAAGAACTCCAGCACCAAACGCAGACACACGCTCACACACACCATTTGACACCTAATGTACCAACACCACTGCATTTCCCCATACAAAATGCTGTCTAATTTTCCAAACTCAAAGGTAGTTATAGCGGATCTGTATCCTTCCTGCAACAAGCAATGGAAAGAAGAAGCTAAATGTACGATTGACCCATTTAACTAAACATATTTATATAAAAATAAACAAAGACCCACCTAAGTAAACTAGCAGGCTTCAAATAGAGCTTGTTTGAAACAGAGGCAGGATGAATGAGGAAGGTAAGGGAGCAGTGGAAAAAAACTTGGCTGTATGTGTGCTATGTTGGGGAGTGAGAGGACTGGGTGACATGAACACAGGGCTCTCAGTTGTAACCATTATGGAACTCACTGCAAAAAATGCCCTAGAAACAAGCAAAAATACATTAAAATCTCCTGTAAATTGCTAAGATTAAGCAAAGATAAAAAATATAAACGGCCAGTGCCATAAGGACAATGACTTTTTGTACGAATGTACTGAGGCATTTAAACAACACTGATATTAAAACTTGACAAAAGTCTCTACCATTAAGTAAATGTACCCTGTCACCAGATTTAGTCACTAAATTCAGCCTACTTGTTAGGTCGATGTCTGTTGGCAAAGAGAGCTTAGTAGCTCCTTGTTAAAACATTTTCCCTGAGAGTGTGTAGCATTGGTGGAAAACAAGGAATCTATTGATATTTTAAAATAAGACTGCAAATGTAGGCAGAAAAATCTTAAAATTATATATAAAAAATTTTCTTAGTCTATCAAAACAAATGATATTCTTTGAAATTAAAACAAAAGCAATCATGTTACATGGGTCTTTACAAAATAACTTACCTTTTTCGTTTGAAAACGTAACCCCCGATAAGGCTTAAGTTGCTTCTTATAAGACAATAGTTCAGACAACTCAATATAAATGATAGAATATGTTAGTAGGCCAGCTTTCTGCATATTTTTACAATTTATCTTGTAACAGCATACAGGCAGCATTATAAATGAAAAACTAAATGCAGGCCACATGTATATTAATTATTAAATTCCTCTCATATTTTGAGTGTAAATTTTAGCTGATAAACAACAAGGCCCAGTTTTCCCATACATCAATTAAATCTAATGTTGGACTAAAATGCTGTACAAATGGTGAATAACCATAGGAACTTCTTTTAGTGTATGATTTAGCTTAATTTGGGTCTGGAAACTCCCCAAAAATTTCTGCACGTGTTGATGAGTATGTGTGAGTGTATATATTGTTTTCTGTGAGTGTGTGAGGCATTGTGTGCAACTACATTTATCCGGCAGCTTGTAAACTAACCTACACAGGCATGTGTGTGGGTATGCTGTACTGGTGCTGTTACTGTATGCATTTCTGCACACATAAATGTATGTCTGCATGTATACCTTGGCCATATGCCTTGGTAAACTCTAGTGCGTGAGAGCAGGAGGTGGAACATGGCTAGCTTGTATCATTTTCTCTATTAATTCTCTGACTTCACAATACAAAGTGCACTATTCATTGGCTCTGAAAGTTCCACACTTCTCAACCACTTCTGTCTCTAAATTCTCCTGGCTCTTCCATTAGTCTGTCATTTTCTTATTTGTGAGCGTCTTACATGCAGCCATCTTTTTCAAGAAAAAGTGGTTTTCAGACTTTGCTCATATATACATGTCTAAGTTACACCTATGGCCCTGAATGAGTTTTCCTATTTTTCATTCTTCTCCTTTCTCATGCTGTTTACAAGTAAAATATGAAGAATGAGAGACATTTTTATAACTTCTAGAGTGATTAATTACAATACAATTTTGTTTTGAACAGTTATGGCTTTGCCATATAACACAGAAAAAAGATTACTCTGCTTAAGGAATCCAATGATGCCACTGAAGCTGCAACTACGCTCTCTGTAATAGTGCTCTCTCTATCCATAAACCCTTTACCCATACAGCAAATTAAATTCAGTGGTCTTTATTGCTCTTAAACCTGAGACTGGACCTTTAACACCAGCAACTGAGATGTGGAAGAGATGCAATAACAAAATCAGGTGGAGTTAAGTATGCCGTTCCTGACTCACATGGTGAAGTTAGAAATGAAGGCAGAGGCAGGTAAATCTACTTCAAAGGCTGCCTCCTTGGTGAGATGGAATTGGTTCCATACTGTACTCTCCACAGTGGTAAGAGCATAGCGGGACGTCACAGTGCAGTGGACATGGTAGTCTGTAATCTTCAGCTAAGGACATAAGGATACATTTTGTTATTTATTTTAAAACCTTTCTAAATTAATTGAAGATTTGGTGTGTTTGGTAAAGTTTGCATCTATTCAAAAAGCCTACAGCTGTTCTTCACTTACTTAGAGAAGTCACAGAAGTAATTTCTGAGTACCATAGGGACTTAAATTAGATCAGCCAGTTGGACAGGAAATATGTTACAGAAGCAAGCATTGTCAGTGGTCATTTATCTCAGGTAAACTCTGGTGATTTTGGTCCCTAAACCCACTGACTTAAATGACCATGTGGACAGAATGTTTTCAACACCAACTGAACTATTGTGTTTTTCTATATGAGATGCAAAACATAAACACAAACATAGTGAAATTGCCCCAAGGCTATTCCTTAATAATAAAAATATGTGTCTGTAAATTTCTTACTTACGGAAGGTTTAACCATTTTGCTCTGATGCCTTAACTTCTGGAGGGGAAACACCACCACAAAATGATTGTTAGGAATACAGTAAGATTATTTTCACAAAATAGTATTTTATATAGTAGTATATCAAAATATTATTTTATATATAAAAATATAAGATATATATCTGGCCATTTTGCTTATACTGGTATTCAGCACAAGTATAAATTGCCTGGCCTTAAAGGTGAAAATCTGACCACATACTGAAGTAACATTACTAATACAAACCATATTAAAATAGAGTTAGATACTCTAGGTCAGAAAATGTTATCTCTAATACTTTACCTCACCAATATCTCACAAGCCTCATCACTGGAAAAATATAGCATAATGTCAAGTAAATGTGGTCATATACACAAATGAACCAGTATTGTAAAATTATCTTTCATTTTGCTCTTGTATGTCAGCAAAAATTAGATTGTGTTTGATGAGGTACTGAAATAGACTGAATCAAAGCCATTCAACAGACAGGTGCAAAAATAATTAAACATCATACACAGATCATAATTGTGACAATCTATAAGCACATATCTTGGAAAGGTGTTGTAAATGCAACATATAAAAGGCTAAACTGGGGAAGTTGGTGAGTGTGTGCTGGCGCAAGTTAGGCATTCTCTGTGAAATAAAATTGTTATGGCACTTGGTACAGTGCTTCCATTTTTAGTAGGAAAAATGAAATATATAGTAAACGCAATAAGAGCATTCCTTCAGTGAATAACATTTTGACATGGACCAAATGGCTCTGCAACAACAAACATCTAATTTGAAAATATAATCTTTAATACCTAGGATGAGTAGGAAATTAAAATATTTTGGGGTATATCTCGTGTCTCTAATACAGATCTTACTTTTTTTTTTTAAAGAAGCCTTCTCTCAAGTAATTTTAGTCTTTCAACGACACACATACTCAAGCTCCTGTTACATTTAGACTGGTTTTTGTTGGCAGCAATAATTCGTGCTTTTTATCGACTCTTAATTCCGTGTCTCGGTTAAAATGTTGGAGACGCATATGATATACGTTGCTTGAGCACAGACTTGTTTATAAACAGAACAAAAATTTTATTTCAAAAGTTCGACTAAGCTGGTTTGTTAATGACTTGTACCACACTCACCTTGAGAGAGACGCTCTGTGCATCCATACGTGCTATGTGTTCAGCCGCACATCCAATTGAAACAAAAGCCCAAATTTTTATAGTAATTCCAAATAGACGAATACTCATTTTTATAATATTTTTGTTCGCCACTGCATTCAGTTCGTTCGTGCTTTAAATTACAGAATCATTAATTTACTATTGTACGTGCAGTTCCACCATTAACCTCATTCTACAACATATCGCACATTCTGTCAGAAGCAGTTTTTGGAATGAAACTCCCCCTCCAACTTAAAACATCAAGATTGCTCTGATATCAAGAATATGACACGAGAGAAATGGAGAGTTAAATAAGTTAGGTAAAGCTAATTTATAAACATAAAAATATGAACGTCGGTATACGAACGTTGATGTTTGGTGGCGTCTGTTTAAGTATAGCTTTCCATGCGTGTTTGCTACTGGAAATTTCGCGGAGTCCTGCCATTAATTCCACGTACGAACAACCCACAAATTTTAACCCGTGACTGTCTACCATTCTGTACTTCGTTTACTGATTATACCAATCTCGATACTGTCATACTTACATATAACTACAGTAAAGTAAACGAATAACAAAAGTGTTTCTTTAGCTGAGTTCATGTGCTATGGATTTTGGTACAACTTTCGAAGTAAACAAAGGACTCTACCTTTTGAAACATTTTTTTTTTAAATATAGAACTTTAAATATTAACTTGAAAAAGGGATTTCACACAATCCCACGGGGAGATTTTATTGCTGGTATTATATATCTGGGTATATTCCAAATATATATTTGGTAGTTGTCCAAGGTACTTTTAGTCATACCCATTTACAATATAGTAGCCCTAAGTACTGTCATGGTGAGTCACCTTACAAATATTTTTACAGTGTTTCTACAAACGTCCAAAATTAAGTCAACATTATTGCTCATTGCAGGTTTTTCTCTGATTGAAGACCATTTTGATGTTTCAATTTAAAAAATGATACATCCTTCAAAACAAGGACACAGTGTCATTAATGTGAAGCACCAAAGCTGTTATAGTGCTAACAGCACTCACTTGTGGCAAATTATGTTAAATGTGAGAGACTGAGATACAAGTCAGGTCCATAAATTGCTTCATATCTAAAAATGAACTGATTTTTAAACATGCACAAATATCACTCTGTAGATATAAGACAAACATGAACACAAACCTGCACATGAATGCTCCCTTGTGTGAACTTTGAGTTAGAACATTGCTGCAACCCTGCCTGGAGGAGGGGTTAACTTAAGCAAATCTAGTAATTTTCCTTCAAAGCCAGCCAAATACAAAAGAATAAAGAAAAAAGAGATCCTGAAGGAGATGAGCAAAGAAATACCAACTTTTTTCTTAGAAAAGCAATCACCACTTTCAAATTTATTGATGAAAATGTATTTTTAACTGTGTCACACCTTGCTGATTTTGTTTTCCTAAATGAAGAAAACTAAAACCTTTAAGTTCTTTGCAGACACTACAAACGAATTCAGTCTCTAGAAGTCAGTAAAGATGTGGAAATTGCATATCAAAACCACATATTTCTATGTGTTCCCCAACATGAATACATGAACACATCAAAGAGTTATTTAGAAAACACACAAAGAAAGTGTTTGTTAGCCTGGTGCAACTCACTGGGGCACATCTGAATGGACTAACAGACATTAATGCACTACTTTCCACTGTGGTATTGTTAACCCCAATCACTCTAGAAAAATTAGAAATGCTTCAGTGAGAGCATAGTTAAAACACCCTAGAAGTGCTTAATTGTTGCAGTATTTCACAACATGTGTATGAAGTGGAAATCTCTATTCTAAGAATGGCTGAGGGTGAAGTTGAGAAGCTCAACAGTTAAGATACTGGACTAGCAATCAGAAGGTTGCTAATTCAAGCCCCTCCACTGATATCACTTTTCAGCCCTTGAGCAAGGCCCTTAATCAACAATTGCTTGAATTGTACTCACTCACAAGAAGTTGCTTTGGACAAAACGTATCTCCTAAATTACATTAAATACTGACTTAGGGTCCCAACATAGAACCTTGTTGCTACAAGGACTGTATATTAAAAATGGGATATTGAATATACTAGAAAATATTGTATGTTTTATTTAAGAAATGAATGTTTGACCTTGGAGGAAAACTTGAAAATGAACAACATTTTCTTTTATAAAAGCAGTCACCACTTTCAGATTTGTTGGGGTGGAGTGGGATGTCTGAACATCAGAGGCAGAAACCTAGAACTCAAATATTTAGCAAATGAAACAGGCCTGCTTTGGTGGGGGCACAAAACCAGCAGCCCAGAATCTCCTACTGAGCTACTGATCACTTCCCCAGGAAAGCTGGAGTATAGACTAAGGACTTGTGAAGAATACAGGAAAACTAAAAAGGGAGTCTTGAGTTCACCTTGTCATGTATTGGTATCCATAGGGTAAGGCAGGTCCTCAAGACTCAGTTGAATGGAAACAATAAGAGCACAGCCATACAAATATATGGCCTACCAGAGTCATCAGATATCTAGCAGCCACAATAAGATGGTCAAGAGAAGAGCGGGATGCCACAAACAAGGCGACCAGAAAACTTTTTACAATGCATGGGGCACTCCACCCAAGCTAGAATTAGATGGTAGGAGCATATATAATGCAAGATCCATGGTTAATAGTGAGACAAAACATTCAAGAATAAACTGTGTGCACAATTATTAGCAAAGTTGTGTTTCTGAGGATTCATTTTATTATTGAACTACAGTTAGGTTTTGGCTTTCTTAGGAGAATGCATGTGTGAATAATTATTGGGAAACTATTAGTGTGCAGAATTATAGAACTAAATGAAAAACTGGTTTTCCCCCCCTCCCCCTTGTTTAATTTTCATCTGTGTGAATAATAAACAACTTCATTTACAAATAAACATTGACCAAAAAAAAAAAAAAAAAAAAAAAAGTGACCAATATAACCCTTCTTTTCAATAACAGTCATAAGCCTTCTATTCATGAAGTCTGTCAGTTTCTTAATCTGTTGACATTCAACTTTTTGTGCAGCAGCACCCACAACCTCCCAGAGCTGTATAGTTTTCCTTCACCGGAAGTCTCCCATTTTAAGAAGCCCCCCCTCAAGTTTAGGGGGTTTAGGTCAAGTGAGGAAGGGGGCCATATCATTATTCTTTCATTTTTGAGGCTACTGACTAGCCATGAAGTGGAGTACTTCAATACATGCTCCATCACATTGTCCTGCATAAAAATCATAGTTGTCTTGAAAGATGCAGACTTTTTCCTGTACCACTGCTTGAAGAAAGTGTCTTCTAAAAAATTTGGAGTATGTTCCAGAGTTGATTTTGAATCCATCTTCAACCCAAAAAGGTCCAACTAGCTCACCTTTAACACCAGCCTATAGCAGTACCCCACCTCCACCTTGCTGGCGTCTGAGTCAAAATGGAGCTCTGTGCCCATTACTGATCCAGCCACAGGCCCATACACCTGGTCCGTCAAGACTCACTCGTCTCATCAGTCCATAAGCCCTTTGAAAAATCTGTCTTCAGATATTTCTTGGCCCAGTCATGTTTCACCTTGTGTCTTGTTCAGTGGTGGTCAGGTTTCAGCCTTCCTTACCTTGGCCATGTCTCTGAATACTGAACACCTTGTACTTCTGGGCACTCCAAATTTTTTCTCAGCACATTTCTTGGGATCCTGTTGAATACATTTGTTGGTTCTGTGATCACACCCCAATAGCTTAGCAATTTCAAGTGCTGCATCCCTCTGAAAGACTTTTTAAAACCATTTCAGTCAGTTAAATCTTTTTGGCCCATTTTGCCTGAGGAAAAGAAGCTGCCTAATACTTATGCACACCTTCATATAGGGTGTTGATCTACTTAGGCCACACCCTCCCTCATTACACAAATACACCTCACCTGATATGCTTAAATCCAATAAGCATTCAAGTTTATACAGCTTGGAATTGGAAAAGATGCATAAAAATGATATGGTCAAAATACCCTCTTGCCTAAAAATTGTGCAGTTTAAGGTTGCTTTTCTGTACCATCCTGTGCCTGATAGAGAGATGATATGTCTTACACAGAGGCCTGCTGAAGCCTTTTTCATGAAAAAATGACCTCAGTATAAAGAACTATTATTACTGGTGATTTCAGTTCTCACTTTAGTGCTCAAGACCCTTTGAGATCGGCCTTTAGTTCTATACTAGAATCAACTGGCTTCTACCAATGTAGCTCTGCTCATTGTTTAATTGAAAACACTCTGGTGGACATATGGTATAGACATAGAGAACACAGTCATCCTAGCCCGGTCTAATGCCATTTCAGACCATTCAGACACAGTCTCAATAGTTAAGGCTGGAATGAAAACCTATTTGTTTAGTCATGCATTTTATTAATAAACGTTCTTGTGTGGGATGGGTTTCAGACACGTGCACACCGTCAGGATCAGACTGTGACTTCTAGACAACTAAACTAGACATTCATCACTTATTTTTTCATTTTTATTATTTATTTATTTTTCCGCTCTCTCTCTACTTATTTTGCTCATTGTTTAATTATAGTGTCCATTGTTGGCCAGAGGAGGATGGGTTTCTAGAAAGATTGGTGGCTCAATCTCAAAAGCTGTCAAAAAAAAGAGGACCAAAATTTACAGTGGTAGAATAATAACAACTAGAAAATTGCATTTCCTGAAGAAAATGCAGATTGATGATGCAAGTGATTCCCAAGTAGATGCTGTCTGGTTGCTATAGTAATTGGTTGCTAGGTGGAAAATGGGAGTCCCAGGCGGTTGCTAGAATCTTAGTAGATGATGGTTATTGCGTTCCAGGTGGTTGCTATTGTGTTGCTAGATGGTAAGCTGATTGTCATGGTGTCCTTACTAACTGATAACCAGTAGTGTGCAACCAGTTAGTGTGTAACCAGTAAGTGTGTGTGGGAGTGTGTGCGTTTGAAGGTTTCAAAAAGGTTTCTGCCATTCATTTCCTATGTGGGAAAACATTTTTTTAAATTAATGTCCAATCAAAAAGCTGAATACAAGCATGTGTTTCCCAATCAGACCAAACATTCTGGAGTTTGTCTGAAGCCTCCCTCAAAAACAGGAAACAGGATGAGTTAGCAGTCAAAAAATCTGGCAGAAAAAGAACAATACTGTTATGCGGCGGTATAGTGATTGCATATTGCATGTGCAAGGTCCCATTGTAGATCAAAGAGATCCTCTGCAGGGATTTTCCCACTGGATTTCTATGACAGTAGCCAAGGTAAATGCAGAGTTTTCTGGAACTTGGACTAGCAAACTCTAGTGTCTGCTTAAAAAACAGACTGCCTCAGCAGTCTCATTTAAATGACTTCAAGTATCAGCTGCACCAGCGACGCATTATGTCTTTTTATGTATTTACGATTTTTGTGGGGTTTTTTCATAATGAATTTCATCACCTGTAGTTTTTGGTTTCTGTGTATGCATGTCATGTGCAGTAGGGAAAAGAGGTACCAACTACTGCTGGACACTGAAGAGGGATGTTCCTGAAGTCAAATATAGGCAAAAATCATACATTGGTACATATTTTAAATGTAGCAGCAACCTTATTTATGAATTATATATACTAAAGTAAAAATTGCTGTCATTTCTATACCATGCATTGAATCTGAACAGATTCAGGTTCGGCATAAAAGGTCCATCCTTTTTAGCTTGTGTGCTACTTGCCAGATGGGCACATTTGTGTTTTGCATTAGTTTTCTCTCACTTTTCTCCTATTTTCTCCAATATATCCTGCTACGGGTGATCTTCGTCTCTTATGAAGTCTTCACCAATGACTGGTGTTCCATGTATGGCATCTGCCCATGTTCACATTCACATTAAAATCAACTTTACCAGACAACCCTCTTTGGTGCAAATTTATTCAAACAATTACGTATTATTTTTGGA
The DNA here is from genome assembly GCF_041902795.1 of Electrophorus electricus. Lineage (NCBI taxonomy): Eukaryota > Metazoa > Chordata > Actinopteri > Gymnotiformes > Gymnotidae > Electrophorus > Electrophorus electricus. The sequence continues at coordinate 8,280,775 of NC_137517.1, forward strand.
ATGTGCAATCATTTTGTTCAGAAATTAGTTTTTAATTTTTTTTTGTTAGAGTAGTATTTTATTAAATTAATTTAAATTCAGTATTTCGGTTTCAAATTTCACTGGAGCACCACTGATTTGGGCTTATGCAGCATCAAAACAATGATCAAAATGAACTTTGAAACAAGGTTTATTTAAATCATTTTTCCACAACCAACAACAGGTGCACTTTTGTTTTGATTGTTTTGTGCCTGTCTGTTAATGTTCATTGTCCAGTAAATTCCTATTTAGTAGAATGTCCAAAATGTTTTGTAATCTATAAACACTTATCAGCCTTACTCATTGTGCTGCATTAGCTTTGGCTACAACTACACTTCTTTTTGTATACTCTCACTTTAACAAAATGTCCAAATTCACAGGCAGCCTCTAAAATGGCACAAATATACATAAAAGTCTTAAATACCATACACTAAGTTACAAGTTACTCTAGGTGTCAGTGTAAGGCACCAACAATTTTAGATATACAACAAAGACAGTGCCCCTTTTTGTTACACCAAGAAGTTACCTAGAGAGTGTAGACCTTAGATTTCTGTTCAAAATAAAGAATTTATTTTATGGTTTAGACACACAAAGTGCCCGTTGCTATTCACTTTGCCTTTAGGTTTAAAATATTAAAGGGCATTTCAGGAGATTTTGGGGTAATATTACATTTGTAGTATTATTGGCAGTTTTGGCACTGTCAGACATTTTATAATCAAAAACACATGGGCAAAGGAAAAACAATGATGACAGTATTATCATTAAATGAATGAATAAAAACAAATCTGAAATCATCAGAACACTTTTTGATGGAAAAAGATCTGAAAGAATTCTTGATCTACAGATCAAGTCAATCAGCAGAAGTAAATGCATCTGAGAAAATAACATGATCTAGAACAGCTTAAAATTATTTATTTTTTAAATCATCAGGGAAACCATACATTACAAAGCTGATACTGGAGCTGATAATCCAGTACTCTAGGTGCCTACAAAAATTGTGAATTAATGAAAAGTACTACCATTAAAACTATAATGAAAACATTCTGGCATTAAACAAACAAACAAACAAAAAAACCAAACAACCACCCCCCCCCCCAAAAAAACAACAACAAAACAACAACAGTAGTGGCCTGAATGTATAGTCTTGGGTAGCAACCACAAATGAAGAAAGAGGCTTCTCATATAGGATGGCAAAAAAACCTCAAACAAAAACAACTCCCCCCCCCCAAAAAAAAACAAAAAACAAAAAAAAACTACAGACTGGTAAAAACCAAAAGACCAGGAGAAAATCTTTGGCGTCAATCATTAAGAGGCACAGAAATACCTGGGCCTTTTGGATCATCAAAGCGATCCATGGTCCGTAGTTGCATGATCATGTGCAAGCCATATGTGAGGATAAGGACCATAAGCAGCGAGGTGAGCAGCCCCATCCAGATACCTGGTGTGAAGAAGCTTGCACAGTCACTGGCGTATGAGAAATTCCCAGTCACGTTGAATCCCTGGATCTGTTTTTAAATCAAATGTCCAAATCAAAAGTCAATTAGTTAAATGGGACCAAACAACACAAGCCATGGTATGCATATTTTTCTTATTTATTTAAAGTTCAGTAAAAACTTTGTTGAACCAGAACTATGCATCCAGTGTTGGAACCATCCTAAATGTATAAAAAAAAAACCTAGGTGATATTTATTCAGTGTGCAGAACATTAAGGTCATTTACCTTAGTAAACCTAATAGTCTACCATACTATGTATAACCAGTTGTGAGTTCTAAAATTCATTTTAGGACTGGTTTAACAACTTGACTACAGAATTTCTTGAAGTCTGAACTCTTTGATGGCTGAACACTTGTGAAGTAATTTAATAACCCCCCATCCCCATAATACCATGCAATCCATAGGTGTGAATGGCCGTCACTCAAAGAAGTGTTATGGCCCAACAGCAACCACAAAATTACAACCATACAGTTGCTTTGATGGTAAGGGAATTTCCTATGACAAAATCTGAACTTAAACTTTTTTAAAAGGCAATTTAAAAGTAGACGCGTGGTCAACATATAAACAAATGAGGAAAAACACTACGTTCACTATGGGATTTCTGATCAACGGTTGTATATAGCTGTCTGAAAATCAGTATGAAGGTAGTTATACTAGTTCTAAGAAATTTTATTTGGTGTGTGCCCCCTGTGTTTTAAGAATATGCAATGCTATTAAATGATTTGATGTAGTAAGCCTGAGGGCTTTATCACAGTATCAGGTTAAAGAACAAGGATCTAGCAATGTCTGATCTTAATCATGTTTGTGAAATTGTATCATGGCATAAACAAAGGAGATTTCAGAGGACCTCAGAAGAGTTGATGTCACCAGGTTGGAAAGGGTTACAAAATCATATCTAAAGAGTTTGGACTCCACCAATACAGACAGACAGACTACACAAATGGAGGAAATTCAAGACCATTATTACCCTCCCTAGGAGTGGTCGACCAACAGAGACCATGCCAAAAACAAGGAGTGTAATAGTCTGCAAGGTCACAAAGGAACCCATGTAAACTTGTAAATATAGGCCTTTCACATTAGCTAAGGTTAATGTTCATAGGTCCACAACCAGATGAACACAGAACAACATGCCAGGACTGCAAGAAAAAATCTGCTGCTCCCCAAAAAGAACATTACTGCCCGTCTGCAATTTGTTAAGCATAAAACCTCAACCCTTCTTCAAAACAACTCAGTAGTAGTATATGGATGTGGGGCTTTTTTGCAGCATCTGGACATTGATGGAACGATTTATTCTGAATTGTGCTGGCAGTTTCTAAAGGAAAAACATTAGGCCATCTGTCCATCAGCTGAATCTCAAGAGAACATGGGTCATGCAGCAAGAGAACAACCCTAAGCATGCAATTAATTCTACCAAAGAATAGTTAAAGAAGAAAAAAATTATTAAAGTTTTGGAATGGCCAAGTCAACGTCCTGTCTTTAATCGAATAGAAATGTTGTGGAAGGACTTGAAGCAAGCAGTTCATGGGAGGAAATGGCTGAAGCTGTTTTGTATGGAGGATGGTATAAACTTCCTCCAAGCCAACGTGCAGGACTAATCCACAATTAACAGAAATGTATAGTTGCAGTTACTACTGCACGTGGGGTGGGGGTGTGTGGGGGGGTCACACCAGACACTTTTGCCACTCAAAGATATGCAATATTAGATCATTTTCTTCAGTAAATAAATGACTGTGTATATTTGTCTCATTTGTTTCATTTTGTTCACTTTACCTTTAGGTTTTGTGCGACAATCTGATGAAGTTTTATGTCAAATGTATGCAGAAATATGGAAACTTCTAAAGGGTTCACAAATGTTCAAGCACCACTGTAAATAAATTCATTCAAATAAACCTATACAGTGAAACTCAAATTTCTGAATAGCATGTTTAATATACATGCTAGTGCTATCTGGGGTACAAAAACTGAATAAGAAATCTAACAGGTTAGGTGAATATAATAATAATAAAACTATTTGTATCACATTTTACTACTTTCGGTAGCACTATTTAAGAGTTTAGGAGCTATACAACAAATATCTTCCATCAAATAAACTGCAAGAGGTCACATGGATTACCAGTAGTAGGCAACATGTTGCTGTCATTTAATCTAGACGTTATAAAGGCATGAAAATCTGTCATCATGTGGGGTCAACATTTCTTAAATGACAATAGGCAGTTTTTATTGATGTCACTTATATGAGTCATAAATAACAGGCCTATATCAAGGCTTACAAGTTTAACTTTAGTATTAAAACATTAAGATCTAGGATAATATTGACAACCTTACATCAGGTTCAAAAAGGAAGAGCCTGGTCATCCAAAGTTTTAGCTACTCAACACTTTGTATATGGGGTAAGGACTGAATCTTTCATGCTTTGAAAAACCCTGTTTAACAAATTGATAGGGAGTAGGATCAAAACCTTCTGTATCTAAACCAACTTGTTTGCAAGGATGCACGCTCAGCTAGAGTGGTCAGTGATTTTTACTGCTTGCCATATGGCAAGCAGTAAAAATCACTGCCCACTCTAGCGCGGCTTGTGTATTGTGCTTTTAGAAACCAGAATAAAGCCCTATGCTCGTCATTGTTGTTGGGCAACAATGTTTTTCAAAACCTTAAGACAGGAAAATTGAAGCTAATGGAAATGAATAGGCTTACTTTAAGCCCAAAAATATTGGCAATCAATCAAATTATCCACTAAAAAAATATATCCATGATCGCTTCAGTTTTACCAAACACTGTCACAAGCATGCGCTACCACTTACCAGGTTAGAGGGCACCAGCAATGTATTGAAATGCGCATTGCACAACCTCACTCAGTGGGTGACAATACAAGGCAAGTGAGGTGTCTACATTTTCATCTAAGTGAGCTCCATTTGTCCTGCCAATTGCTGCCAATCATCCCTGCTGCATCTGGAAAATGCTTATGAAGTAATACGATTGTAACTGAATTTTCTATTAAAACATCTGAAGTTCTCTTATACTGGAAGCATTTTCTAAAAGGCCATTTAAAAGGAGAGGCGTGATTGTTATGGAAACAAAAAAACCATGGTGTATTCAGTGTTGGATTTCTGGCAGTTGCATGTTGACAGCTGAAAACTGGTATGCAGGTTGTTACATTTTCTTAGAACTAGTATATGTGGATGGATGGACCAGAGAGGTCAGCTCTCTGCTTCTAGCACCTATATACTACAAAGCCTGCCCATTTTTTTAATTTACCAATGGAGGTAAAGCACATTTTCCCCTAGCACAACATGCCAACATCACCAGATTTCCTTAATGGAACACAACTGTAACTTCTTAACTTTTACTCTCAAGTTATTTATGAGTTGCTAAGGTGTTACAGCCCTTCAACCAACAAAATAATGTTAATGTTATTGTGAATCCTGCAGAAAGTAAAGTTAATAACCTTCTAGAAAATTACTTTTATGCATTTATTTCCACTACAGTACAAACACACTTGCCTCACACGTTAGTGAAGCATTTTACCTCTTTGTTGGTTCATGTCTGGCCTGGGCTCATTGTGTTGTTTTGTGCCCTCACACTGTAGGCCCATACCTTGTGACATCGCATCCTGTGTTTGGTCTGTCCATTTTGTGCCTTTGGTCCAGACTTTGGTGCATATTGCATTCATAACTGAAATGAACTGCACAGGAGCTCTTTTGGACCAAGACTGACCTGCGCAGGGGGTCTCGGCGCACACCATGATTTGGAAGGCAGCTTACACACTTCCTCTAAAGAAATGTACTCTAAGAGCAACCATAAGTGCAAGGGGTTGTGGGATAGGTGTTACAAACCTCGCCACGCTGACCAATCAGGAAAAAGCAGCATTTTGTTGCCCATGCACAAAGAGTATGTGCCTACAATTATAGCAGGCAAATGCAATTATTTTTGTTGTTCTTGACAGCCTATGTAGCAAACCAACATAAACAGAAATATACTAAGCTTATATAATGTAACAGCCTAACATTTCTGTTAGCCTGCACTGGAGGTCAGCTTCAAATTTGGGAAAATAAAATGATGACTGTGAGGAGAAAAAAATAAGGCCAAGATTTTAATGAGGAATCTCTGTGGTGTCATGGCAACTACTACAATGTTTGTGTTTTTTGCTGTTGGACTGTCTCTAAATAAGCTTCTCAGACCACCCAGTCAAAACCACCTTTCTGTTGCCTGTTCAGTTATCCAGTATATAATGTCATATATACTGTAATAGTTTGTGTGATGGTACCTGAAAGTCTGTGAAGAGGATGTTCCACTGGGAGGCATTGTCTTTAGCATTGCTCGGGACTAGCAGTGGGCTTTCACTGCTACTCACACTTTGGCAGTGGAAGGAAAACTCAGCAGGAGAATAGATACCACGGCTGCTGTTGAAAACAGCCCTCTGGCCATCATAGTTCAGCTCCACCTTTTCTATGACTGTCCAGTTTCGAGCAGACACAGGAAAGAAGATCTTGCGCATCAAAAAGCTGGTGGTTAAAGGAGAAATATTTCACTCCTTTTTCAGAATTTATCAGTTCCCTGTGCTATCTAAAAGACAAAAATCTACACCATGTTCTAACCTGCCAGGTCCACTGTGAAGGACATTTTTGGATTTTATATGATAACTACTGATGGCATTGGTTAAATCCACTGCCTGCACAGGTGAAGTGAAGATTATGCTGCAATGGAGAGCTTTTCAATATTATAGAATGTGTTATTTATTCATAGATTGAGAGTGCATGATCAAGTGGGGTGTGACATTTTCATGATTTCTTTGTTTTTGGAGATATGACAGCATTAATGAAAATTAAAATGTCACAGCACACTAATGCAATAATGAATACCAGTGAACTTTCTGAACACTTACGTGAGTTGGAACGACTTGAAACTCAGAACATTTTGGTAATTCAGGACAAGTCTGGGTGGAAACAAAACCTTAAAATAAATCATTTGTTGATTGCAGATATAGTAAATATTAAAGTAATATTCATATAAAACAAGAATGAAGCTTAATTTACAATATGTAGTTTTAGGATGCACAAATATTCAGTTTCTGTAACTCGGACTAAAGATGTGACACACACACACACACACACACACACACACACACACACACACACACACACACACACACACACACACACACACACACACACACACACACACACACACACACACACACACACACACACACACACACTTTACAATTCACTTTGTATGAAATTTTTTAGAAACATTTATTTTAAAACTAAATATTCTATAAATCTTCTTACCTGGAAAATGTTTCATTACAGAAAGAACCATCCAGAGAGACAGAGTTAATGAAAGTAAAGGGGCCCAGATCAAACCAGGGTCCCTTCACATGGCTGATATTTAAATGATCAGCCCAGAGCAAAATGCATGGCTGACCCAAAGTACTGTTAAAAGTAACTGGTGGTTTGACAGTTGGGTCTCGCCGTGCTTGTAGCAGAGAACGTCCCACAAACCTCTGAGTCAAAGATGTGACGGTGTCATGAGTCACCTATGAAGGAAGAACAGTAGTTTTAAAAAAAAGTCTTAATGGGTGCCTTGAATGCATGACAAATCGTTGTGCTCAGTACTGAGGATCCGTCATATACTTTCAACACAGTGAGATCCTAAAAGGTGAAATGCGCTTTGTAAACATTGCTGTCACAAGTCAGATTATGACCCGGTGTTGTCTTACATAGGAAGGCATCAGACCAGTGTAAACAGCAGTGTAAGGTACACCATGAGCTGTAAAGACAGTCAGGACATCTCCAATGATCTCATCTGCCAAGAGAGGGCAATTATTAACTACACCAGTAATACACATACACAAATCGATATAGGTGAAGCACACAAGGTTTCCAGAAAAAACAGATTTGGACAGAAGTTTTAGGAGGTGAAACCAAATAAAACTGACATTATAGTGAGCACAGGCTGTGTGCATTTCTGATCTGTGTGACAGAGACCGATCAGCCATAACACTGATCATCTTTTTACAATGGCACTTGTTATGGCGTGCGCAACAAGCGAACAGTCATTTCCTGTCATTTCTTAAAGTTGATGTGTGGAAAGCAGGAAAAATAGGCAAGTGATGGCTAGATACCATCTGAGGCCTTGTGAAGTCTCCACCTCAGGTCTTACACACAGGGAGCTTTGGACAGAGGTCCTAATACATAAGGATCAATTGTCATCAGCCGTTCCTCCTCAAGCATCACTGAGGGAATTGTCTACTGTATTACTTGCAAGAGATGTAATCAGCGTTATACTGGAGAAACCTAGGGAAGGCCTTTGGACACCTTAGGACCATCAGAATTAAGGATTTGTCATTTCCAGTGTCGAGGCATTTTTATACAAATGGGCACTGCATTAATAACATTTGTTTGCATTCTCAGTTGTCGCTATAGCAGCAATGAAATAGAAAACTGATCTACACTCTTGGAACTTTAGAACCCCATGGAATTAATGTTAGAATTTAAACATCTACTTTTTCATATATGAACTGGCTCCTTGTACCATTAATTCAGAAGCACTTTGCTTCCATAGCTGATGAAGGACCTCTGTCCAAATCGTCCTGTGTACTTCACAACAACTGTACATCTCTTACTACAGATACTCAGCTGGAAAATGTATATTATATATATATATATATGCATATACATACACACACACACACACACACACACACACACACACACACACACACACACACACACACACACACACACACACACACACACACACACACACACACACAATATTATATATATATATATATATATATATATATATATATATATATATATATATATATATATATATATATATATATATTTTTTATTCTATTTTTTTTTTTTATTTTACACACACACACACGGTTACAAAATATAGAAGCTACTCACCATTTTTCCTAAGAAGCTCCTTTGACTGCACACTGTCAAAGCAACAAAATTTGCATTTCAAATATTTTTGTCAATTTGCAGATCTATACGTTATTGTGCATTCGCTGGTAACCTATCTGATGTTTACACAGGATCCACTCTGTCCGTTACTGATCTTGACATCCACGTAATGCCAAAGCCTCATTTCAGCTGTACTGCTCTCTGGTGACTTGGTGAATACATTACTAGCTATAAATTATGAACTTGTTTGGGGAAGATAGGCATGAAGTTTATCTTTTCAAGCTTGCCATTCCAATCATAGTCTACATATATTTTTAATTTTTCAGTTTTAACTGGCACAGTTCCCAAGAGCTGAGAAGCCATTTATGTAACTCTTTACATAAAAGTAGGTGGGGCATCTGACCTCAAAACTTATTTTTTAAAAATGTATATAAAAATGAATATATGAATCTCTACTAAATAATCATCTTAAATCATTCCTCTCATCACATTCCATTTTGAGCATATACTAATCTGGTTTTACAGGAAGAAGGAAAAAAAAAACAAAAAACCAAAAAACCACCACAACATTTTCTTTTGGTCTGTTCAGCACTACTTTGCTTTAAAGTTGCACTCACTAACCATTATTAGTTCTTAATGCAGATAAATTTAAATTAATGTTTACTTGAGCAAAAAATTATGATACTGAGTATTATTTAAATAGTAACGGTACAAGTAACTTGGAATTTCAAGGTGAATATAATTAAGCTTAAGCTTGTGTGCAAATTAAGGGGAAAAAAAAGGTTTATTTTTTAGAAGAATCTTAACTGAAGCAACTTTCATTTCCTGTTTTGTATTAATGGAAACATTTTAAACACGCATGTTTTAGCTGCAACTCTCAAGATTTGGACTCTATCAATCTGCACAGTTGGTTTATGCTCAAAATAGAATGCGACAACTATTATTGCCAATAATTATAATACTTGCCATGTGAGCTGCATGCCAAATTAGGGTGGCCATTTCTTTCTACAAGGCATGACAGACACTATATTTATTTAAAATGCTTGTACCGGTTTTCTGCCTCCTAACAATTTATTGTTGTCTTTTAATGTGGGTCCTTGCTAGAATTATATTATTATTGCAGGTGCAGACTGATTTTTACTGACTTTGGAAAATGCAATTTTATTCACTGTGCGCCCGAAATCAGGAATAACATGCAAAACAATCTAAAGGTTTCTCATTTTACCTCACTTATGGCACAGAAAATTTCACATTTCACTTCTGTCCTTGTTTTAGCTGATTCATTTACTTTATTAATTTATTTATACATGTGTTAAACCATTTTGCATTTGTAATTATTCTTTTTTTATTTTACCAATTTGGTTGTTTTATTATTCAATTTTTATTCACTATTTTTTACAAATTTGTTAATTTATTTTTTATTATTTGTTGACTAGAGTCTTAATTTTCTACTTGGTTATACTGAAAATGAGGCATCTACCTCAGTGCATTTCCCAGTTTAAATAAAGGTTGAATAAATTAATGTTTCATCTTATATTATACCATCTAAATAACTGTGTATATTCTAAATAACACATAATACCAAATAATTAGGTCTATTTCAAATGACATTCTTTACCCATGAGTGTAAGGGAGGCTGATGACCAGAAAAGAAGGCTGTGATGTGTTCAGCTGAAGCTGGTTCAGTGCTGATGGTACAATATGGAGTGCCGGAATCCCAAGTACCTCCTGGAAAAGTTCCTCCACTGAATCAGTTGTAGACAAGGCTAGGGCTGGCAGTACCAGAGGAGTAGATGCCTGTAATGCTGACTGGTAGACAAATAAATTATTAAATAAATAAATTATTAAATAAATACATACATACATACATGCATACATACATGCATACATACATGCATACATGCATACATACATACATGCATACATACATACATGCATACATACATACATGCATACATACATACATGCATACATACATACATGCATACATACATACATGCATACATACATACATGCATACATACATACATGCATACATACATGCATACATACATACATGCATACATACATGCATGCATACATACATACATGCATACATACATGCATACATACATGCATGCATACATACATGCATACAGAGAGAAATCCTCCTATTCTCCTCATACATATTAAAATAATATTCTTCCTAGTAAGTGGATTAAGGTGGGTTACTCAGTGGTAAGGAGACATTACATTCATATTGCATTACACATTTACAGGCCAAGCTGGGTATGAGCGGCACAAGTGCAGGTTATTTGCAATATGTCACAGCTTGCTAAAATTGATCATAATGTGCAAACTGTTCAGATCAGCAATTCTTCCACAGCATAGGATGTATCCATTTACGATGCAATTACTAGTACTATTTTTTTCACATATCATTCACCATATAAAGTAAAACATTTATACAAAACACTCACCTCTAAATGTAAAAAAACACTGTCTTGCTTATTTCCAAACACCCCACCGTATACTGTGAAATCCTCTAAGCTTAACTGCACAAAAAAGAAGAGATCGGCAGTTTGACATATGTCAGTATATGCTCTCAATTGCTTACCTTTTGAGTACAAAAAACAAACAAAAAAAGTTTCTACCAATATACATTTCACATAGCTCATATATTTTTAGATTTATATATCTTTTTAATGCATTTGCAAACTCCTGAACCCTTGGGCAGATGGGAGATGTTTACGATATTACAGTCATAGAACTATAATAGGACATTCCAGCATGGTTGCACACTACCATTTCCTAGTTTTGATCCTCAGGGGAACAGGGCAGTCGGGATGATCAGGGGTGAAGCACCCTGACAGACTGTGCCCTTGTTGAATACTCTAGCAGGGAAGGACCTCCCAGATGGACCCAAGTGCAGATATGGTGGTGCAAGGAAGGGTAGCAAAAAGTGGCAAAAGTCAACCAAAAATGTATAATCACTATAGGCAAAGGGATAAAACTGAAAGAGTGGGGGCACTAGAGAACAGTGCTCTGTCCACTACACTCCTGAGAAGGCAAAAAAAACCCAAGGAAAATCAAAGGAAAGGGGGGGGGGAAAGGAGTCCTTGGTGCCAACAATACCACTTATGAGCTTAGCGCATGTCACACTGTTATATAGGCGAGGCCACCTCAGGAAGATCAGGCTAATGAGCCCTTGTTAGTTTCTGGCTTGTGGCCTCACTCTAGTGGTTGCTCACAACTGACATTGTGAGACACTTGTTACATTTAATTCATCAGCAAATTAACAAGGCCTTCACAAGTTTAAAATAGTTGCAGAAAACTAAAAAAAATTATTTATTTTAATACTCAGAAAAACCACTATATACTACTGTAAAAGTTTATCTTTTTCTCACCATATACTAGCAAGACCCATTAATTTATCAGCATTTTACTCTGAGTCTATAACTTTTAAAATGTTCTAATTAACTGTTCCACAAATAAAAGATTAGTTCACATATAAAACACCCCCTCCCCCAATCTCCAACAACGTTTTAACACAATTCTAGTCTACCCTGTGGAAACAGTAAGAGGAAGCAAGTTGATGCCTCAGAGTCATATGACACTGAGAGTAATAGATGGTATATCCATGAAGGTACATCTGTGCTTATAAATTGGCAAGACTGACCTCACCTTGTCTTGCAGAAAGAGCAACACCGTGTTTGGCAAAGTTGTCAAAGCAGATTGAAGACTGGACACCAACTTCATACCAGAGACAATTTCTCCAGCTGCTGGTTCTGTCAGGGTTGGCAAAATGTCTCTACATAAAAAAACAGCACTTAGTAAACACTCAGTTTGCCAAAGGTGTCACGGCAGCTTGAAGATAGGACACCAACTTCATACCAGAGACAACTTCTCTGAAACTGAACGTTGTTTGAAAGTTAGCATAACCAGCTTCAGCTACATCTCTGGCTAACACACTTCCCTAACAGTTATACCGTGTAACACTAGCTAACTATATTAGTCACAGTACAAATACTTTGCTTACAAATATTGGATGTTTGCCTGACATTCAAATCCTCGCTCGTATATAAGTTGATTTATCGTATGCGGGACATGGCAAAACGGATATTGAATAAACAAACATAGATGTAAAGAGAAAATCACAGGTTTCAAACTGACTGCATCTTGGAAGTCTAAATTCCACTATGTTAGCTATAGCAGGAAGATGATTACAAGCTAAGTAACTATGTAGGCTATGCCATCTATTCTTTTATAGTTATTGAGTTTACTCGGAAAAGGAAAATAAAGGTGAACAGAAAAGCGCATTAACGTTACATACCCTTCGCTGGTCCATATGATTAATGGCACATGGGCTTTACAAGGACATAATGAAATAATAACAAGAACAAATGAAATAAAAGCCATGGAAGATACAGTAACAGATAAACAACCAACTTCCGCCATCCTCTTAAGATGTCACGTGCAACTTATTGCTAACGCCGAATATCATGTGAGAGCTGCGTGAAATGAGCAACGAGTGCTGGAAAGTCATATGACCATTCCGTCCAAATAAAAGCCCACACGGGAAATCTGTAAACGGTTGTACAAAAAAGAAAGAAAGAAATTTAAATAAGTCGAATTAAGGGACGCTGTGAATTTTAAGCGAGACAAAGTATGTTAATATTCTGTTTTACCATTACTGTTTAAAGGTAAACACCGCATTTTTGGTATTTTACTTATGGAACATATTAGTCAATCTAATGCTAAATAGGCAGAAATTATGAGTATAATAAACATTACATTAATAAAACACATAAACGCAAGTATTAATTTTGACAATATAGAGCCTTTACTAGTTTTTCTGGGACATGGTGTTTTGCAATGGAGTGTTATTTTTACATTATTAAAAAACAAGGAAAAAAATTTGAACATTTTAAAAATCATCATAACCAACAGGATGCAATGTGTCAAAAAGAAGATCTCTATTATATGGGGTGTACAGCTTGTAGTCAAACTAGTGTGTTTGGGGAAATCCAGTTTTGCACTAATACTTTATTGATAGTGTCATAGTCAGGATATATTACACTTTAAGAATAATGCAATTTGGAAGTAAACTATAGGTTTTTGGATAACTGGGAGCAGAGCTAATACTAGGTGATGAGTCAGAAACAGGGCATTTCTGTCATTTTGTGTGTACATTCAGTAGACCAACTAGTGTGGCTGGGAAATACAATTTTGCACTGGCACTATGGTCATAGTCAGGACACAAGACTATATAAGAAAAAATTCAGTTTTTTTATTTTTTGTTTTTGCTTAGTAAAAAAAAGACCTATAAAAATAGTATTTTCCAAAGAGAAATATATTTAACTTCATATATGCATTTTTTTTAGTGTTCAAGTAACTAAGTATCAAAAAAAACCTTTTTAAAAATGCAATTTTGTGGTAAAATATAGATCTTTGGACATCTTGGAGTGCATCCAGTACAAGACAATAAGTCAAAAACAAGGCAATTCTGTCATTTTGGGTGAATAACTATATTAGTGAGACTGAGAAAAGATAAAGGTGTGCCAGAGGTAAGGAGAATGTAGGACAGAGTTGGAAATTGAAGTTGACAATGTTGTCAGTGCATAGGCCCTGCAATTCAGTGTTGTTAATGCATAGACCCTGCAAGTTCAATGTTGTTAATGGATAGGCCCTGCAGGTTGGGCTGAAGATGGAAATGAAAGATGATTTCTTTGAGTCTCTCCAAGGAGGAAAGAGTGGTGATTGGATGTCAATGGGCATGTTGGTAAAGGGAAAAGAGATGATGTCAAGAAAATGTGGAAGGACAGATGGTGGTGGATTTTGCAAATGTCTGTGGTGAATACATATTTATAGAAGAGGCAGGAACAGAGACGTATTTAAAAGTAGTGTAAGATATGTATTAAAGCAGTGTGACAATGGTGAGGTGTGTGGTAGGAATGACGAATATGGAGGATCAGCTCTTTCTTGTTTGCAGTGGTGATGGACAGGTTGATGAGATCAAGATGATATCAGACAAGAATCTCCATGGACTAAGATGTCTGCAGATGCTGTGAGATCAGGGAGAAGACTGAGTAGAGCCTGAAGGGGTGAAGGTATGAGAGACGAGGAACTGGAGTTAGTAGAAGCACAATGGAATACACGTGCATGAGGACAGTGGAATGGTGAGGATATAAGGAATACAAGTGGAGTCAGATGAGTTTAAATACTTGGGATCCACAGTCCAAAGTAACAACTGTCCAAAGTAGAAGGGACATGAAGAATGAAGTACAGGCCAGATGAAGTGAGTACAGAATATTTTAAGAGTGATGTGTGAAAGAAGGGTACTGGAAAAGGAAGGCTTACATGATGGTGGTGAGTTATATTGTATGATTTGGAGGCAGTGGCATTAAGAACAAGGAATTAGTCTGTATCGAAACCAGAAAGACGATCCAAAAGGGACAGGCAAAAATCAGATAAATAAAGCTCGGCATACTCAGAAAACACTAGAGGCAATACTTCGCAACATAACGAACAAAGTGAGAGAGGCAAGGTTTATGTAGAAATGTGTACACATCAATAAATTGGCAAAATTGTTGAGATGAATTGGGGCACCACCATGATTAGCAGGAAAAATTAAAGCCACAAGTTCGAATGTGGTTATTTCTCATCTACTTGATATTAGGAAAACTACCCATGAATCATAAGCTTTGCAGCAAATGGTAAGTTTATTGAGTAATCAGATTTTAAAAATGGGGAAAAAATGCATGAAGAAAAGTGAGGAATATATTAATAATCACCAGAGTTATTGAATTCACTAAAATAGAGATATAGCAAAACAAACTTAACAAAACAAGATTAACAAAACACGATTTGCGGTGAACTGAGTGGGGCTAAAACAGAGATTTAGCAAATTTATCAAAAGAGAAAGAAATCACAGAAACCTTACCATTGTTAAACTAATGAATGTATGTGTAACGGGCCGTACAAAAACCAGACGTTTTCGGATAAAAGACAGGGTTTTATTTGTAGTTCCACGTAGTGGAAAAAGCTCGAAACAAAATGGGCAAGGCTGGGAGTAGCTCGAATAGTGGGAAAACAGTCTGTATCGAAACCAGAAAGACGATCCAAAAGGGACAGGCAAAAATCAGATAAATAAAGCTCGGCATACTTAGAAAACACTAGAGGCAATACTTCGCAACATAACGAACGTCCAGACGAGATTATATACATGTTTCTAAATGACACACAGGTAAATTCAATGTTCGGGTGATGGTGAGCTGACGTGACGTTCCTGATTGGTTGAGTCCTGGGTTGGGTGACGAACAGCCTGCTAGGTATTGTAGTGTGCTAAGGAATCGGGCGATATGACAGTATAAACAGTGGCTGGCCTTATGCGTCAATGGTTTCAAACAAGAACAGCTGATTGCGCTGCTGGGCTTATAAACCTGTGTGCGCAACATGAACACCAAAAGGACCCAGCTGTTCCTGCTTCAGTGGACATGATTCTCAAACTGGCTCGGTAATGAGATTTAGTTGCATTTGCATTGAAGGCCTTTCCAGATGACTTGACCAGAATATTTGTACCGGTATGTTCAACAAACAAAAACAGGTTTCCGTAATCAGTGTAGGTTACAAAAAAGGGAAAAAATTGTGATGAGCGAACATATATATATATATATAATCATATACTCATATACTCATATACTAAAAGATGAGAAAATAAACAAGAATGTAAAATGAGTTTTGAATTTGTTACAGTTTGCTTAGCTAGAGGCTACTGACTTGTTTTCTCAAGGAAAAATAAAAATCCTTAGCTTCTCATGCAAGCTTTGCTTATTCTTCCAAGGTCATTTACAAACCTAACTAACCCTCTCACCCTTCTATTTTTAACAGGTCAAAAGGCAGGATGCGCCTGTCGTAACGACAGAGGGGAAATTCCTTTAAGGCATTCTAAGGAGATTCACCACAAACAAAATTAAAGCAAAAATAAAATAATTGGACAATTTCATACTTTGTGGTCCTTGAATGGAGTTTGCAATCAGTGAAGCATTAAAAACATGTAGAATATGCGAAGTGATTAAAAAAGCACTTTAATTCTTTTCCTATTTTGTCTACAATAAACATGATGTAAGCAACATGACAATGAATAGGACAAGAAAAGAAAACAATGGACAAATTACCAGAATAATAGAAACAAACACCACAATTTGAAGATTAGGTTTGAAGATAACTACATATTACTTCATCTTATTACAATTTGAGGTCATAATGAACACCATGATAAACATATTGAACTTTGTAGAACTTATATATATACATATTTGTGGAGCTTATACCTGTGGGACTAGAAATTTCGGCAAAGTCAAAGTCAAATTTATTTATGCAGAGCTTTTTGCAACAGACATTGTCACAAAGCAGCTTTACACGTGTCTGAGTCCAAGCCCCCAGGAAAAACCCCCTAGAGCATGAGGAAGAAACCTTGAGAGGAACTAAGACTCAAGGGGGCGGCATCCTTCTCTGGTCGACAATGGACATTACAATAGCAACTACATACATCAGGATGTGTCCGTAAGACAGAGGAGCGAGGCTGTGGAACCGTTGAGCTAATGCTCACCTATCCAAAGATCTTACAGAGCTAGCTACCAGAGAGTTGCCTGACAAGAGAGGAGATTCTATTGCTGCCTAGCCTAACAAGGGGAGGAAACAATAATCTGGACCAAATTTTCTATGGGAAATACAGCTCAATTGCGGACACCCCGAGCTAGCATATGAATGGAAACCACAGCTCTTACTTTAAGTGTTAATAAGGGGCTAAAGAGTGTTGGTGAGCTTTGGCTATGCAGGTCTCGGGCCGAGCGTGTACCACCGGGTTTCAAACTTTCTCTGAGCTGCCAGCGACCCTGATCTATCGCCCAAGTTGTTCCGAGTTGGCAGAGCAAGTTGATCCAATTATTAAGGACTACGCTGAAATTCACTGAGAAATCCGAGCTGGACTGGAGATGTTCCCACAGGTGTAGCCCATAAGTGGACCACTGCTGTAACGTGTCCTGGAAGTAAACTAAGGCTGACTAGACAAGTACCAATTACTGTTGGCCAGACAGTGTTAATCCTAATTCTACAAACAGCACACACACACACACACAAAAAGATTTTACATTGACAGAGTAGTGGAAAGCAAACTAAATTAGTTAAGACAGACTTACAAACTGGATACAAGACAGACAGGTAAGATAAAATGAGACACTATCCTAAGCACTTGATTCTTCTCACAAGAGGATCAGACTTCTTTACTTGAATTAATCTAACTAAAACAAAAACCTAAACTTTGTTCTGGAGCGTTGATTTTTATAAGCCTGAGTTATGGGAAGTGGCATGAGAGAAATTATCCCTATCGTTGCTCATATTCATGTTTTCTTTGTCTCGTATGTGGCTTTGGTGGAGTAATACAAAATACAAATTAACCAAACGAAGAGAGGGGAATAAAACAACTAGGTAGTAGTATTTGCTTATGAGATATATATCTTTTAAACTCTAACCGTTGGGATCAGTTATCCTAATTCACCTGAGCCCTTTGGCCCACGTATTTCTAGATGGAAAGCGGATGTTCTTACAAGCAATATAAAGCAGACAATTATATATAAGTGCCATGTTTACATGTAGTTCATAATGTTTGGCGCCATCATGTGGCATTTGTTAACAGCGGAAGGAAGGCTTCATTTATTCTTCTTATTTTTCTATTGGGTGATTTCCAGTCATATAATTAGAGGTCATAATTCAATACAGCCATAATGCAGACAGCATATAGGGTGCGACTCACGCATCAGAGCAGTTCCTTATCCATTACAAGCCTTTTGTGTTGATCCTTGGAGAAGCTTTACTGCAAGTTATGTTGCCTATTTATGTTATCTACTAAGATTTTATAATTATAATTATTTTGTGATTACAATGTAGTTTATCATTATCCCATGCAAATTGCTTACCTTTCCTACTATACTGTTAAGCTGTCCCTTGTTACATTTTTATTGTAAGTCCTATATATGCAGTAGACATTTGTCATTTGTACTGTTTAAACCATTAATGCATTTTGGTTTGCATATGGTAGTACGAGCTGTATTAGTAAATGATACATTTATATTTATTTCAGTTTTACAAAGAAAAAAACACTGGAAGCTCATGTTGCTCAAGACCTTCAGTAAAGAACGCTAAAGTTTACTTTGGTACTTGTCTTCATTCAAGCCTTCCAGATCTTACTGTTTAGCTATCTGTCGATTCCTGCCAGTACGAAGGGGACAGAATAATAAAGCAGTTACATTCACTACTAGACAGAGACTTAGAGAGGTAGAAGAGCATAGAAAAGAGACAAAGATATAGAGCATGATTGTATAATCTTCCTTTGTCTATTGTCCAGTGGTCAGAGCTCATGCTTACCTCTTGTCAGCCTTGGGTTTGAGCCCTGAGTATGGTGGCTGTCTTCAGCCTTTGTTACAAGTGTACAGGTTAATATGCAAATACTACAATAATAGGGTCAAACATGGGGATAATAATTTCATGAATAGCTGAGATAACAAGACTTAGGGGAGTTTAGAGGGAGGAAGTCTCAATTCAGTGGTGATGGTTAGTTACATTTCATTCAGAATTAAGTGTACCTGGACTGTTATATCACAATTAATTGTTGGGCTGTACATGGTTAGTCAGTCAAGATGGGGAACCTAGTATAGACACTGAGGGGTGCTGTGGATTCATAGTGCATGCAGTCAAAGAAATCTTTTTGCATCCCCTGAAGTCAACAAAAACATTATTTCAATTTTGTCTTCTTGTAATGCTCACAGGAAGGCCTTTTGATTAGGAGAGGTTAAAATTGAGTAGTCCATCATAAATATGGACTTTTATTAAATTTTTCTAATCTAGGTATTCCAGGTTGTGTAGTCATCCTTAAATTCCAAGCAGGGTATTTTATGGTCTTTAGTTCCTCAGACCAGATCTGGGGTCGTAAAGTTTGTGCCATGTGTCCTTGCAGAGTAATAAACTTTCTTACAGAGTGGCTTTGAAGACCTGATAGGGAGGTTGAGGATAATTGATTGGTCGTGGATCCTATGTATTCCTGTATTCCGATATCCCTTAAATTCTTACCCCCCAATTGTGAACAGAGGTTATTAAATATGCATGACCTAGACAGGCCTCGTTTCTTCCAAAAGATAGCTAACAAATTCGACCCCCTCAGTTGAGTAGGGTGGAGAAGTTGGGTTGGTGAGTGGAGTTGAGAGGTGAGCAGAGGAATCTGTTGTGTCTGAAGGCCTATGTGACTTTCACTAGAGCCAGATTCCAAAATCCAATTCCTTGGTCTAAGAACGCTGGTCTCCACATCGTCACGGAATGTTAAGAACTACAAGGTACAGCAGACTGTTCACAGAAAGGACACTACTCTTACTGCCATTCAGGCAGTTGGATGAAAGACTGGTCTTAACCTCTGGCATGCTGACTTGATGCCCGAAGTCAAATGGATGCTCCCTTGCACTTTCCACGCTGATCCAACGGAACACACTCATGCATCTGCAGACTGTTCCCCAGCGAGTTGTAAGAGCCAACATTTACTTGTTACCAGTTGGTATCATTATTATCTTTAGTATTTATTAATGAAATTAGATTAGTTCATTTTTCCCCTCACCTGTAACACAGCCTCATAACTCTTAATTAGTTCCCCACTTCACTGTTCACAATAGCTTTCTCTCCTGATCCTCCTACCTAGTTTATTATGTTTGTGAGCCTGGGTGATATTATGTTTGGTAGACGAGAAATAATCTTGTATCAAATTGGCAACTTTCATGAGTTGAGACTGAATTATTAGTCATTAATACATTCATTAAAATTAATGCATTTTCCATGTTAAACAGGGTGGTGCCCCAATTAAGTTTAACAGCTGTAACTGACAATTCATTAAAAGTAGAAAATTCGCTACATATTCATCAAACTTTATCAAACCAACATGATGTATATTCACAAACGTAACTTTCTAGTTTCACCTGATGATTACAGCCCAATAGTTTCACCCTGCCTATGTTTACTGTACTTGTAGTTTCCAGCCCTGACATTCCCGAGGAAGTTAGTTGACACCAGACTAAATGCATGCCAATCCCTTTTCTCGTCACTCTTAAGCAGATAGTCGAACTTTTCGTCTATGAAGAGTTGATGGATCTGAGGACCCACAAAAATTCCCTCTTTAATTTTTGCTTCACTGATCCAAGGGAATTTCTCAGACAGGTATTTAAATGCTGATCCATTCCGATCCATGGCTTTTACCAAGTTCTTCATCAAACCGAGTTTGATGTGTGTTGTGTGTGTGTGTGTGTGTGTGTGGGGGGGGGGGGTGTAGAAGTATTTTGTCCGGTTCTGCCAGTACTGAGTGCTGCACATTCTTCTCTCCAATCTTCAGAGACTTCCTCAGGGGCCAGTGTTTCTTCACATAGTGCAAAGAATGCGCTCTGCTCTCCCATTCACATAGGAAACAGCAGTACTTTGTATATCCCAGCTGCAGACCCATCAACAGAGCTGACCTTAAGGTCAGAACAGATATGCCAGCCATACTTGCTGTATTCAAGACAATCCACAGCTGCTGTCAGATGTCTCTTTCATATCCACAGCATGTCCGACTGGGATAGATGGAAGACGTTCTTGTGGGTCATGTTGGATTCCGAGGGCATTCAACAAGCCGTTGACGTCAGAGCAGAACACAAGCTTATCTACCTTTCTGAAGAAAGGCTCTGACTACAGATGCCGCTTTCGATACAATGTCACTTGTACATTTTCCTGAAGAAGATTCCATTGCTGAAGTCTTGAGCCTAGTAATTCTGCTTTGCTCTTGGACAGCTCCAGATCACGAGCAAGATCGTTCAGTTCTTCCGGCGTTATTCTGTGCGGCACATATGATGCACCTTGACTGAAGTCCGAATCCGTTTCCTGATGATCATCCAACGTTGAAGGTCCAGGAAACTCCAGAGTCATTTCGTCTCCATCATCATGGTCTAAAGGATCATTAGAAACATCTGTCTGAGGTTCGGAAACAGGAAGTCCTTCACCATGCAGAACAGGTCAGATAGCAGAATGTATATTTGGATATGCTGTTGCCCACTTCTTCTTCTTTGTAATGCCTCCAGAACCAGGAGGCACCATGCAGAAGTAGCAGTCAGTTATGTGATTGCTGGGCTCCCTCCAAACCATCGGAATGGCAAAGGGCATCGTCTTTCTTTTTCTTTCTTTTTCCATTCATCCACTGTGACAGATTTGTTGCACACGTACGACAACATATGTGTGGGGCCGAGGACTTGTCCTGCTCACCGATCTTGCATCTGAAATACAGATAATATGCCTTCTTCACTTTTGCATTTGATCAATGTCCTTCTGCTGATTTGCAAAAGTCCCACAAATGTAACAAAAATTGTCCGCAATATTGATAGTTACGAGGCATTGATACTTGTTGATTGACACTATCTGTATCACTTCAGTAGTGTTTATAATGCAGCTGGAATTACATTTAACCTAACGCAACTGCATTTACATCTAACATGACATTTAGCACAAGAAGCACCAAATAAATTACTTGTCCTATGGTGTCTTGCTTTATATATCTCCCTATTGCCTAATCTTAAGTCAGCGATTGCGTAATGTTACGTCAGGCAGTGATGCAATAGACCTTCTTGGGTATGATCACCATGATCTGATACAATATGATGCAATATTTCTCAGTATTTTGAAATATTAAAAATGTTTATCTTATAGCTGTACCTAATACAATGTCTCTTATGGATCACATGGAGTTATTGTTAGCCAATAACAGATTTTCATGGCTATATCTGCGTTTAGGATGTTGAAATCATTAAGAACTGCACCTTATTAACTCAGAAGCATTTTTGTTGTTGTCCAGTGTAGTTGTTAACAGACAGTAATAATTTTAATTTTAGGATTATTTTCAGTTTAATAGCTATCATAAAAGGGTGTAATAGCCATCATAAAAGAGTTTTTACCAGTCAGAATTCCCAATTCCCAATTCTGACTACTGGTTAGGTTGTTCAATGCTCTCTGGTGCAGCTTCTTCGATCTCTGGCTCAAATCTAAATGATTGTATAGCAACAGTGAAATTCAATCACCCCCACTGTTATTGCAGATTTATCAAATTCAAAAATGTCTTCAGAATCTGAAGAATCAGCACTGGAAAATGTGCAGTCCACGTTAATCATAATGGTGTTTGATTGTGACGTTATTCGGCAACTTTCTGGAATTGCTGGAGCGACTTCGGGTTTTTACGTCAATTTACTTGAATTCATCATTTTAAAAGAAATTATCATCATGTTATATTCATTTAATTCACATATTCCATTTTTTTTTAGTAGCTATGATAATGTGCAATCTTCAGGGTGGTCCATTAGGTGGTGCTTAGCCTTTAACGCAGATCAGATCAGATCACAACAGTTCATACAGACTGAATGAGCGATGAAGCCTAATTGAGCAGTGCTTAATGGCTACTGAAATTAAAAAGCAAAAAAACAAAATCACACAGCTACATTCAGACAGAAGCGTATAAATTCAACACCACCATTAATCCCACACATTTAATCAACTCTAGCCTCTGATTTTGCGTTATTGGGTAAGATATTAATTTCTTGTCTATTAGTAGCCTGAGGCAGTTATTAATAGTGTTAGTAACTGTTAATTTGAATTCCAACTTTTAAAATAACAACTAAAATACAAATAGCCATTGTATAACCAAGTGTCTAGGTTTTGTGTGCCTTCAGGCTTTGCTTAGCATATGTCCTGATATTGAAATCAGGTAGGCTACATATAAACGTCAGGAAACCCGATTCCTGGCTACATGCCGATGTCCACGGACCATTGATTCTATTGGTAATTTGGACAGATCACTGTTGAGCCCAACTGCCTTTCATTCCGGTTTTGCTGGTTTTCCTTAAACACAGCTGTGTTGTAAATGTTTCGCTACTCAGTCCCACAGAGGGGACGTACTCCGGTGGATATTATTGTCAGCGTATACCATGTGAAATATCACCATTTCCCGTGGTAAACTTGTGAAGGCTGTGGTTTAATTCACAGAACAACTTTCTAAAAATAAAACTGGAAACTACACACAAGGTTAGTAAATAAAGCAGCAGTTTTACAGTACCGTCATTGTCGTAAAGAAGAACGGTAAAAATAATCATTAATTTCCATTTTTTTAATCAAAGAAAATCTAACAACTTGTATCTTACAATTATGCATGTTGGCATAGCAACACTTCATTACCAGTTAGTAAGAAATAAAGTAGTAGATTTAGTGTACCAACTTGCTAAACCTGTACTATTAAAATCAGTATATACCATACAGTATTAGTGTGTAGTACGCAATTGGGGCACAGCCAAAATGTATCCTGATGCAGTGTCTCATCCGGGGACTTTCCACGTACTGTTTAATGAATGCTAAGTATTCGGACACAATACCTCGCGTACTGCTTTTGCGTTAAGTATAGCAAGCGATTTCGAACGGACCCACAATTACTATATTTGAAGGACACAAGAGACGTTCATCGGTGATAAAGTTTATAAAAAAATATTTTTCCTTCATCTTGGGTGATATTTTAGCTATTGTTAACTCCTAACTTCTGCACCCTCTTTGTTTAGCCCACTGCATAATAAAGCACATCAAGCCATTTTAATCTCAGGAATATAGTGAACCTCATATTTCTGAACAAACATTTTAGAAAATGTTTTTATTCAGTCAGATAATTTCCTGACCGCTAATGTTTTTGGCAACTTACTGTGGCAGAGTGCTGATTCTGATCACTCATTAATTCTTGACATTGGAGCATTATTTAATACACAGACCCGAGCACTTGGTAGGTTTCTCTAGGACTATCCTGAATTGGCTCAGATGCCACCTGTCTGATGGCCAGTGTTATGTTTGCTTGTAAGAGAAAAGATGAACTGAGTTACAATAGGGAAGTCACCTAATGCCTTTACTTCACCCAAGCACAACCTTGAAATAAAGATCAGAAAAAAATCTGAAAAGCTCTTTTTTTATTGGGTGGTTATGAAAAATAATTTATTAAAATTAATTTAAATATGGGTAACATTACCCATTAAAAAAACAAAACAAATCTATACATAAACTGACAAATTGAAACAGCCAAGATCAACATCAATTAATGTATTCGTCACATTAAAATATGGTTTCTAAGGTGTTTTTTTTCCCATTTGTTTGTTTGTGTGTGTGTGCACGCGCGTGTTTGTAAGCGAGTGAGAGGGAAATCTGTAGTAGCTCTCTGTAGCACTTTGGGGATTTGAGACATGTCACTCATCACTGTACCCAAATAAAGCACAGATAAAGATAACAAAAGTGGATAACAAAAGTGGAATTTTTTGTGTAAAACTATTGATATTTGATCTTGTTATATGTAGTATGATTGGAATACTTGGTGTTTCACCTTCTAAGGATGCTGTTATCCATATTTTTATGAGATGTTTTCTCAGGGAAATGTGGGAAGGAAAAAATAAATAATAAATACAGTCTAATCAAAGCCCTAAAGGGATATTTCAGTCATTGACTAATGATTATGGTAAAAGATTATTTGGGCTATAATGTTTACAGCATTACAAAATTAATATAGTCCAAAGTCAGCAGTCATTCAGGTATTTGAGCCATGTTGATCCACGTACTGTTTTGCCAACTATACAGGTGACATGGCTTCTAGTGCAGCTGGAGGTGATTGCAGTTTAAACAATACAGCTAAACTTTCTAAACAATTTTATGGAAAGATGAAGCACAGTTCTAATCAAAACCAAAAATCACATGCATGTTTAAACAACATACAGAAATACTGCAGTCGTGCTAGTCTGCTGAAAAAAAACTTGCACATCACATGAACGGAGATATTTTTCTGGTGAGTTTTTTGGTATCCTGGAGGAACATACAGAGAAATTATTCATGAGGGATTCCTCCATTTTACGAAAGGCTTGGGATCATTCAGAGAAGAGTCAGGAGGCCTAGAAAAGGACAATTAGGACAAACTAAGTGAAAAAAAAAAAACAATTTGAAAAAGAAGATTCATATTCTACTTTTCTTACCAGATAATGGGGCTGCTAATACTCTGCATCTTCGTTTCTTGTGGACACCTTTAGAGTGCGCTCGTTCCTAGAGCTGCAAGCCAAAAGTGCATTAATGGTCACTTAGAGCATGGCAGAATACCTGTGAACATATAGTACACTTCTCCAATATAAAAACCCAAGTCACCTTGTTCAACTACATTAAAATCTTCTCAGCATAACCCAATGGTGGATATACAATTTAAGGGTTTTTTGTCAGTTCCAAAGAAACTTGCTTTTATTAGGTGCGTTTATGTTTTTTTGGGGCACTAAGCATGGTGTGTGCTTATTGAAAAATAAAATCAAACAAATATATAAATAAATATACAATGCAATTGATCTACAAATTCAGAAAGCAACAGAGGCTTTAACAATCATAAAATATAATGAAAGGTGTTGCACTTTAGCCCTCTTTTGGAGATATTTAAAAAAATGTCAAAGGTCAGCTTTGGCGAATAGGCAAGATAAAATTGTGTTTTTCAGGTGTCAAAACATGAGTAATAATGTGCTTGGTGAGAGTACCTCTAAAAACCGAAAGTGACATTACACTTACGCTCTCTTTTTGATGAAAAACACCAATACAACAGTTGCTGCAAAGAGAGGATTTGAATGTCAAACAAATGGCTCATGTTTTAAAATAAATGGGTACAATTCTTTCAAAGGAATATGAAAGGGCCGAATGACAATCAGATAATTTCACAACTATGTAATTAATATTATATTAATAATAGTAAAATATTTGACAAGGACTGCACTATACTGTTAAATTGCTTGTAATAACATTAATCTGCTCTTCAGTGTATTTATGCTGGACTGGCAACAGGGACAGGACTAACTTTATGGAATAAAAATAGAACAGGGTAGAAGGGCCCCCCCCTCAACTCCGCCCACCAAGCCCACGTAGCCTCTTGGCACGTGGTGTGTGTGTTTGTGCCTTTCCCCATGCCCCTCCCTTGTTAGTTGGGTGGTTGGTACACCTGTCCTCACTTATTGTCCTTGTTAACGTGTATATTTAAGGCCCTGTTTTGTATTAGTCCTTCATCAGTGTTTGACCCTGTGTATATGCGATCCATGATGTGCTTTACACTTAGCCATCTTACCTATTGAGTGCTATCTGTTTTACCCTTTGTGGTGTCCTTTTGTCTACTGTCATATATCGTGTTTTGGTTTCAGTTTGTGTGCTTCAATAAACGTCTGTTTTTGTTATGGAGACTTGGCTCAGCATCCTGCCTCCTCATTTTGTCACAAAAACAGGATAGAATACGGTTGCATACCTCTGTGTGTCTCATGCAGAAAATACTAAAATCTTTATGCATTAAGTCTGCATGATAGCTTTCTCTTACTGACACTTGTATATAGCAGCATATTCTTGAAGCAAATTCCAAATGCAAATTTGCTATTTAAGTGGTATTTGTACAATTGCATTCCCATGTTGAATTATTTTATTAAAGACAATTCAAAATAAATGTTCTGTGTACACTGGCCAACAAATTTAAAATAAAGTCCTTTCATTTTTATTGTAACAGTATGACTGGCATTAAACATGGAATAACAATCATCTATTTGCAATTGCATTTCCTTACCATCTCACACCAAGTCTGCCAAAATTAAAATGCAATTACAAATGTATAAGAGGACCTTTAGGTCATTAGGCAGTTTGAAAATCACCCTCTCTCACTCACCATCAAACCTTTTACTGTCAGTGTCATACTGTCACACACAGTCATTCTTTTGGGCATTCTTGATGGCGAATGAGAGAAAGATTGAGGGGGAACATGAGCGAGTTTGTGAACGTGAGTGTGATGGCCCAGACAATTGTCTTTTACATTAGCAGTTTCTGATTTGCTTATAGTCAAATATGCTACTCTCCCCTGTGCAGTTAAATTCCTAACAAGTGGACAAGTGGAAATCCCTGTAGGCCACATTAAATGGAACCAAGAGCTCAGACCATCATACAGGTCTAAATTCAAATTAGGATATTTTAAAATATGCAAAAACTTGATACATTTAGTATAATAATAACAAATAGTAGTTGATAAAGTGCTGTCCACCTGGGAGGGGAAAAACTACATAAGCTGCCGATGACATAAATAACACTTGTATTCATACTTTGGAAAATGCATTTGTGTGAATTAGATGGATAACGCCGCGTAAAAAATTAAACTGTACCATTCATTAATTTACTTAGCTATGTAACCTGTAATGTTATACACCAAGTGAAGACTGCATTACCCAAGTGACATTAGCTATGATAAGTTAGGTAGCTATGTGAGCCTGCATTTAACTATAAAATATACTCTTAGCTAAGTGTTTAATCACCAGATATCATAGTAAAAAAAATATTAACAACAAATTTCTCATTTACTGTTTTAGGCTTTGACGCCTAAGGAATGTGTACATGGAGAGCTAAAGGCTTGAATGTGTGATTACAGCACCCTACAAATAATTGGTTAAAATATTCTGTTTGGTTAAATGTTTTATCAATCCAATAATGTAAAAAGTGCTATATAAATAAATTTGACTGACTTGAACTTGTGCCAGAAATACTGTACATCATTTTACCTTTCATCTTGTAAATTGCTTGGAATATCAACAATAAGTAGACTAGAGATACAATCACAGCATACTGAAATAAGACAATTTAGCGATGCTTTATAGTTTCAGTTGTTATTCTGTAACTTCAATAATGCCCAACTATAGCTACGTCCACAATCCCATTTATCAGTAAAAAATTATTGAGTTAAATTCTGTAAAGCTTATTTCGTGAGCACAATCTTTGTTTATTCTGGCTAGCATTGCATATTGTGTGACTTTCTTTTGGACACACATCTAAAAGCAGTGCCAAACTGTGACAGAGACTGCCACTTGGGTACTCTGGCTGCTAAGCCAGACAGCTGGCTCTTTGGTCCGGTGGTCAGAGCTCATGTTTACCTCCTGGGTTTGAGCCCTGTGTAGGGTTATTACACATGGGGTCAGAAGTGGGATGGCAGTGAGGCCATTGGGAGTGTGCCCCAAGTTGATGAACTCATCCCTGCAATGTGGGGATGGTGTAGCCATGCAGAATATAAGACTCTCTCCATAATAGGAATATTAACCATTGGCCATCTAGGTCATCTGGCCGTCCTACATTTTTCTGCATAAAGCTCATCAGTTACTTCACACTAGCTTGAAAAGACATTCACTAATCACTAATATTTGTGCTATGAACTCTCCTAGGTAATGATTGCTTGATGACAAGGAACTCATGTTGGCATAGGTATCCTCAACCTGGTTGGCAAGTGTTAATGATGCTAAAATTGGCTACTCTTGTTGCCTCAATATTAGCTATGGTCCCAAAATACCACAGTACTGCCAGAGTTTACACTCTCAGTCATTCATGGCGAATCTGAAATTGCACCCAAATGTTCCATTTATAGTGTCAGCCATTTTGTAGTGTTGCAAAATTCCAAGTGGACAATTCAGATTCTCTATATAGTTCACTATATTGTTACCCATAGTGCACCTTAAATGTAGTGTACAACCGATGTATACTGTTAACAGGAAAAGGTACAACAAAGCATAGCAATTTCCTACATCAGAAGTTAGTGTTGTATTTAGTAGGACCAGCATTTAAACAGATATGTTGACTGGTTTGGCACCACTGTTTCAGGTGAAACCAAAAGTAATGGTCACAGAATATTAATGAACCAGAATAAATTAAGCTTGTGTAAAGCAATGAACATTTCAGTATTTCACTCAATAGCTGTGACTGTACTCCTAGTCTACTTATTGTTGATGTTTTGGATAGTATACGTGATGATTGTGACCCTATCATACATTTCTGGCACAAGCCAGTGTTGTCTGAATTCTGTCTGTAGTTTCCCTAATGGGTACCCTATGTAGTGTTCCGTCTATGTGGGGATAATCTTTTAAACTAAATTTAAGTTATAATGCGGGAACAATACAATATACATTCCAATACATTATCCTGCAAATATAATACCCAAGTCACTTGATTCTGGTCGTAACCATAGCAGTAACCTGTCATGTTTGTATTTGGCAAATGCGTTTCACTGCATGGATTATAAAAATATGTAGACCATTATGAAAACTGTCTACATATATTTGAAAAAGAAACAATAATAGAAAACATGATTTTGTAAACTAAATTTAAGTTATAATGGGGGAACAATACAATATACATTCCAATACATTATCCTGCAAATATAATACCCAAGTCACTTGATTCTGGTCGTAACCATAGCAGTAACCTGTCATGTTTGTATTTGGCAAATGCGTTTCACTGCATGGATTATAAAAATATGTAGACCATTATGAAAACTGTCTACATATATTTGAAAAAGAAACAATAATAGAAAACATGATTTTGTAAAGGTGTGATCATGCAAATGTCTAGTCAGCACACTTACCAAGCAAAATAGGTATTCCAAGTCCAAATGCAAGTTTCAAACCACTGCCTACAAAAAAAAAAAAAAAAAAAAATTAATTACAATGCTGAGCAAATTGTTTACAGACACTTCACTGGGTATGCCTAGCTTGCATCTACAGACATTGTCTATTTGTAGATGTCATATGTGAATGGAGCAAACTAATTGACTGCCATGTGCTTTTTGTCATCTTCCGTTTACCCAATGCACTACTGATCAGTCCCTAAGCACAGGTGCATTGCTGACAGAAACGACCTGGGTGGTGGACCACAGACAACATGTGAGTGACACTGCAGTGGAAGTGGCATGATCATGGGTGTTGTGGGATGTGTGTCAGGTACAGCAGTGTAGCTGGCATTGTGTGTGTGTCATCACTGAGCCGAGACTGGCCCACCATCCTAAAATATCTAACCAATGGTGGTCATGTTTCCTGAAACTGACCATTGATGAACTGGAGGATGACTAATGCATATTGTGCATAGTATTAGCACTCTAACTGTAGCCCTGGCTGGCTTTTGGCTTCTGGATCAGCAATGCATTTTGAATGTTATTCCAATGTTATTCCAGTTTCTAATATACTTGTATTTAACTAAGTGATTTAAAATGGTATGAATTAATTGTAGAAATAAACTCTAATATGCATGGCATTCTCCACTGGCAGATTTTACTAAACACTATAAAAACAGCCTTATACATTTACATTTATGGCATTTAGCTGACACTTTTATCCAGAGAGACTTACAATTATGACTGAGCAATTTGAGCAAATGAGGGTTAAGGGCCTTGCTCAAGGACCCAGCAATGGCAACTTAGCAGTGATGGGGCTTTAATCAGCAACCTTCCGATTACAAGTCAAGTACCTTAACCACTGAGCTACCACTGCCCATATAAATACCCACAGCTACCACTGCCTTAACTTTACTATTACACATTATAGAAGTGATCCATGTGCACTTACCACTTGATGGTGGTGTGGTGGTGGGTGGCCCTGTTGTGGGTGGCCTTGGAGAGCCAGAACCTAGAAGAAAAGAAGTACAACATAAAACCAAAACCATGACAAACTGTACGGGGCAAATTTTTCAAAACAAACATTTTTCACAGTACTCATGTCAGTGATTACTACAAGTTATTTGTTACATTTTGATGTTTGTTACTTCTTTAATGTCTACCTCCAGGAATTGTCTCTAAGGTCCCAGGAGATAGTTTTGGTTTTGTGGTTGCAATTGCTAAAAACCATGAAGATGTAGCAGAGTCAGAAATGTAAGTAAATTTAACAGCATGCAATTGTAAATACACAAAACTACTAGAAACAAGGCTAGAGAATACATACATGGAGAACCATACTATTAGTCATTTGAAAATTAATTTTGCTATATTAAGTAGTCCAAATGTAAAATACAAAGACTTTTGTAAGCAAAAGGACAATGACTTGTAATTTCCTTGAGATACACAAGGATAAGTGACAAAAGTTACTCTTGCCAGTTTACATTAGCATGAGTACTGTGAAAAATTAGTAGAATAAAAGATTTTATCTGCTGTGCATAAATACAATGAGCCTGCAAACCACTGCCTTCACCAAGTTGCTGCATTTGACAAAGTTAGTAAAAGTGCATTTTGAATAAACCAACACGGTATGAGAGTCCATGCATGCATCAGTCATCTTTATTTGGGGATATAGAGAGCCAAAATATAATGACTGTGTATAAAATGTAAAGTGTTTTCTCCTTATTTATTATAAAAAAAGCCCTCCATATTCATTCAGCAATGACTGTGCAGCAAGCCAATGACACAACAAGAAAAGTTCATCCAGTAAAGGGAGGGTTGTGTGGGAGATACCATGGGACTAAAAAATGCTCTGTGTATATATCCACAATAAAATGCTGAAAACCAATAAATATCCCCAAATAAGCAGACAGTGATTTCAGTGGGTCACAGACCCAGTCTACATATTGTAAACAGACAACCAAATACTAACTTTTAGATTAATTCAAAGCCTCAACATAAAACATGGGTTAATCTTACGAAGGCATTTGGGGGGTGGTGGATTCCATCCAGTTTCCTCACATGTCAGGTAACCACCTCCCTCCATTTTGTAGCCACTGTTACACTGGTACTCGACAAATTGTTTATATCTGTAGGGTGGTGGTGGTGCTCCCTGAACTCTGTTTCCATTTTGAATATCTGGTTCACTACAGGTCACCTCTGGATAAAGAGAAATATGAATAATGAAAATACTGGCCAGCCAATATGGGTTTTCCAAGAGTCAATGCCAATAATTAGGAATATTTTAAGAAATAACAAAAACGGCTAAACTTTACAAATTTCTGAAATATAACGTCACTTAAGTTCCCTTCACTTTATAATTTACATTTTTTTGTGCATTCAAAAATTTGTTATTTCTTTGGAGTCATTTTAACCTGTGTTACTACTTACTACCCAAAAGAAAACATTATATGGGAATTATCTTAAATTATGACTATATAGCATGAGACAGTAGCGCAGCACCATCAGGCAGGTGCATGTCTGCATGATCTCATTTTGGCCACATGGACCTTCACGACTCTTGTGAATCAAGATTTATGTGCCAAATGTTAAGGCACACAGCTAGCTTTTTGCCATAATTAATTTAAAATACTGGAGGGAAAATGCTTAGCCAAGTTAATATACCTTTAATCCACAAATAGAGTTAAGTCAGTGTTACTCTTTTGGCAGATAAATTAATAGATGCATGTTGTTTATAATAACAATAAAACCACATATAGCTATACTCCTCAAGTAAATGGCTGTTTGTTACAGGTCACCAACTATAGAGATTGCAAAACCTTTATTGCATATTGGGCTTAAAACACCTTTGTTTTGGTAGATCCAAGCAAACAAGCAGGTGCTTTATGTACAGCCAACTTGGTTATTTATAAAGTCTCTCAGAACTTTAAATACAAAGATGATGCGAATCATTCCAACTACGAAAACTGAAGTTACATCTTATTTAGGATCAGCAAAGATAAAACCTAAAGAATTTTATAGTGCTTAATCATTTGCTTTCTGGTAAATGCAAAGCTGGTACTAACTCATTCCATTTCAGTTACTGAGAGATGTGTACTAAAAGGTGGGTACCAATGAATCATCTTAGCATTTTCAAAGATTAATTTTAGATGCAGGGTTCCATAATCAGCATCTTTATGGGCTGATGCCAATATTAAAAAAACCCAGATATATAAATATTGCTTGGCCATCTCTAAATATGCCGCATTATAAACTCAAAAAAACCCAGATATATAAATATTGCTTGGCCATCTCCAAATATGCCGCATTATAAACTCAAATGTAAAATACAAAGACTTTTGTAAGCAAAAGGACAATGACTTGTGATTTCCTTGAGATACACAAGGAAAGTGACAAAAGTTACACTTGCCAGTTTACATTAGCATGAGTACCATGAAAAATTAGTAGAATAAAAGATATTTTATCTGCTGTACATAAATACAATGAGCCTGCAAACCACTGCCTTCACCAAGTTGCTGCATTTGACAAAGTTAGTAAAAGTGCATTTTGAATAAACCAACACGGTATGAGAGTCCATGCATGCATCAGTCATCTTTATTTGGGGATATAGAGAGCCAAAGTATAATGACTGTGTATAAAATGTAAAGTGTTTTCTCCTTATTTATTATAAAAAAAGCCCTCCATATTCATTCAGCAATGACTGTGCAGCAAGCCAATGACACAACAAGAAAAGTTCATCCAGTAAAGGGAGGGTTGTGTGGGAGATACCATGGGACTAAAAAATGCTCTGTGTATATATCCACAATAAAATGCTGAAAACCAATAAATATCCCCAAATAAGCAGACAGTGATTTCAGTGGGTCACAGACCCAGTCTACATATTGTAAACAGACAACCAAATACTAACTTTTAGATTAATTCAAAGCCTCAACATAAAACATGGGTTAATCTTACGAAGGCATTTGGGGGGTGGTGGATTCCATCCAGTTTCCTCACATGTCAGGTAACCACCTCCCTCCATTTTGTAGCCACTGTTACACTGGTACTCGACAAATTGTTTATATCTGTAGGGTGGTGGTGGTGCTCCCTGAACTCTGTTTCCATTTTGAATATCTGGTTCACTACAGGTCACCTCTGGATAAAGAGAAATATGAATAATGAAAATACTGGCCAGCCAATATGGGTTTTCCAAGAGTCAATGCCAATAATTAGGAATATTTTAAGAAATAACAAAAACGGCTAAACTTTACAAATTTCTAAAATATAACGTCACTTAAGTTCCCTTCACTTTATAATTTACATTTTTTTGTGCATTCAAAAATTTGTTATTTCTTTGGAGTCATTTTAACCTGTGTTACTACTTACTACCCAAAAGAAAACATTATATGGGAATTATCTTAAATTATGACTATATAGCATGAGACAGTAGCGCAGCACCATCAGGCAGGTGCATGTCTGCATGATCTCATTTTGGCCACATGGACCTTCACGACTCTTGTGAATCAAGATTTATGTGCCAAATGTTAAGGCACACAGCTAGCTTTTTGCCATAATTAATTTAAAATACTGGAGGGAAAATGCTTAGCCAAGTTAATATACCTTTAATCCACAAATAGAGTTAAGTCAGTGTTACTCTTTTGGCAGATAAATTAATAGATGCATGTTGTTTATAATAACAATAAAACCACATATAGCTATACTCCTCAAGTAAATGGCTGTTTGTTACAGGTCACCAACTATAGAGATTGCAAAACCTTTATTGCATATTGGGCTTAAAACACCTTTGTTTTGGTAGATCCAAGCAAACAAGCAGGTGCTTTATGTACAGCCAACTTGGTTATTTATAAAGTCTCTCAGAACTTTAAATACAAAGATGATGCGAATCATTCCAACTACGAAAACTGAAGTTACATCTTATTTAGGATCAGCAAAGATAAAACCTAAAGAATTTTATAGTGCTTAATCATTTGCTTTCTGGTAAATGCAAAGCTGGTACTAACTCATTCCATTTCAGTTACTGAGAGATGTGTACTAAAAGGTGGGTACCAATGAATCATCTTAGCATTTTCAAAGATTAATTTTAGATGCAGGGTTCCATAATCAGCATCTTTATGGGCTGATGCCAATATTAAAAAAAACCCAGATATATAAATATTGCTTGGCCATCTCTAAATATGCTGCATTATAAACTCAAAAAAACCCAGATATATAAATATTGCTTGGCCATCTCCAAATATGCCGCATTATAAACTCAAATGTAAAATACAAAGACTTTTGTAAGCAAAAGGACAATGACTTGTGATTTCCTTGAGATACACAAGGAAAGTGACAAAAGTTACACTTGCCAGTTTACATTAGCATGAGTACCATGAAAAATTAGTAGAATAAAAGATATTTTATCTGCTGTACATAAATACAATGAGCCTGCAAACCACTGCCTTCACCAAGTTGCTGCATTTGACAAAGTTAGTAAAAGTGCATTTTGAATAAACCAACACGGTATGAGAGTCCATGCATGCATCAGTCATCTTTATTTGGGGATATAGAGAGCCAAAGTATAATGACTGTGTATAAAATGTAAAGTGTTTTCTCCTTATTTATTATAAAAAAAGCCCTCCATATTCATTCAGCAATGACTGTGCAGCAAGCCAATGACACAACAAGAAAAGTTCATCCAGTAAAGGGAGGGTTGTGTGGGAGATACCATGGGACTAAAAAATGCTCTGTGTATATATCCACAATAAAATGCTGAAAACCAATAAATATCCCCAAATAAGCAGACAGTGATTTCAGTGGGTCACAGACCCAGTCTACATATTGTAAACAGACAACCAAATACTAACTTTTAGATTAATTCAAAGCCTCAACATAAAACATGGGTTAATCTTACGAAGGCATTTGGGGGGTGGTGGATTCCATCCAGTTTCCTCACATGTCAGGTAACCACCTCCCTCCATTTTGTAGCCACTGTTACACTGGTACTCGACAAATTGTTTATATCTGTAGGGTGGTGGTGGTGCTCCCTGAACTCTGTTTCCATTTTGAATATCTGGTTCACTACAGGTCACCTCTGGATAAAGAGAAATATGAATAATGAAAATACTGGCCAGCCAATATGGGTTTTCCAAGAGTCAATGCCAATAATTAGGAATATTTTAAGAAATAACAAAAACGGCTAAACTTCACAAATTTCTAAAATATAACGTCACTTAAGTTCCCTTCACTTTATAATTTACATTTTTTTGTGCATTCAAAAATTTGTTATTTCTTTGGAGTCATTTTAACCTGTGTTACTACTTACTACCCAAAAGAAAACATTATATGGGAATTATCTTAAATTATGACTATATAGCATGAGACAGTAGCGCAGCACCATCAGGCAGGTGCATGTCTGCATGATCTCATTTTGGCCACATGGACCTTCACGACTCTTGTGAATCAAGATTTATGTGCCAAATGTTAAGGCACACAGCTAGCTTTTTGCCATAATTAATTTAAAATACTGGAGGGAAAATGCTTAGCCAAGTTAATATACCTTTAATCCACAAATAGAGTTAAGTCAGTGTTACTCTTTTGGCAGATAAATTAATAGATGCATGTTGTTTATAATAACAATAAAACCACATATAGCTATACTCCTCAAGTAAATGGCTGTTTGTTACAGGTCACCAACTATAGAGATTGCAAAACCTTTATTGCATATTGGGCTTAAAACACCTTTGTTTTGGTAGATCCAAGCAAACAAGCAGGTGCTTTATGTACAGCCAACTTGGTTATTTATAAAGTCTCTCAGAACTTTAAATACAAAGATGATGCGAATCATTCCAACTACGAAAACTGAAGTTACATCTTATTTAGGATCAGCAAAGATAAAACCTAAAGAATTTTATAGTGCTTAATCATTTGCTTTCTGGTAAATGCAAAGCTGGTACTAACTCATTCCATTTCAGTTACTGAGAGATGTGTACTAAAAGGTGGGTACCAATGAATCATCTTAGCATTTTCAAAGATTAATTTTAGATGCAGGGTTCCATAATCAGCATCTTTATGGGCTGATGCCAATATTAAAAAAACCCAGATATATAAATATTGCTTGGCCATCTCTAAATATGCCGCATTATAAACTCAAAAAAACCCAGATATATAAATATTGCTTGGCCATCTCCAAATATGCCGCATTATAAACTCAAATGTAAAATACAAAGACTTTTGTAAGCAAAAGGACAATGACTTGTGATTTCCTTGAGATACACAAGGAAAGTGACAAAAGTTACACTTGCCAGTTTACATTAGCATGAGTACCATGAAAAATTAGTAGAATAAAAGATATTTTATCTGCTGTACATAAATACAATGAGCCTGCAAACCACTGCCTTCACCAAGTTGCTGCATTTGACAAAGTTAGTAAAAGTGCATTTTGAATAAACCAACACGGTATGAGAGTCCATGCATGCATCAGTCATCTTCATTTGGGGATATAGAGAGCCAAAGTATAATGACTGTGTATAAAATGTAAAGTGTTTTCTCCTTATTTATTATAAAAAAAAGCCCTCCATATTCATTCAGCAATGACTGTGCAGCAAGCCAATGACACAACAAGAAAAGTTCATCCAGTAAAGGGAGGGTTGTGTGGGAGATACCATGGGACTAAAAAATGCTCTGTGTATATATCCACAATAAAATGCTGAAAACCAATAAATATCCCCAAATAAGCAGACAGTGATTTCAGTGGGTCACAGACCCAGTCTACATATTGTAAACAGACAACCAAATACTAACTTTTAGATTAATTCAAAGCCTCAACATAAAACATGGGTTAATCTTACGAAGGCATTTGGGGGGTGGTGGATTCCATCCAGTTTCCTCACATGTCAGGTAACCACCCCCCTCCATTTTGTAGCCACTGTTACACTGGTACTCGACAAATTGTTTATATCTGTAGGGTGGTGGTGCTCCCTGAACTCTGTTTCCATTTTGAATGTCTGGTTCACTACAGGTCACGTCTGGATAAAGAGAAATATGAATAATGAAAACACTGGCCAGCCAATATGGGTTTTCCAAGAGTCAATGCCAATAATTAGGAATATTTTAAGAAATAACAAAAACGGCTAAACTTTACAAATTTCTAAAATATAACGTCACTTAAGTTCCCTTCACTTTATAATTTACATTTTTTTGTGCATTCAAAAATTTGTTATTTCTTTGGAGTCATTTTAACCTGTGTTACTACTTACTACCCAAAAGAAAACATTATATGGGAATTATCTTAAATTATGACTATATAGCATGAGACAGTAGCACAGCACCATCAGGCAGGTGCATGTCTGCATGATCTCATTTTGGCCACATGGACCTTCACGACTCTTGTGAATCAAGATTTATGTGCCAAATGTTAAGGCACACAGCTAGCTTTTTGCCATAATTAATTTAAAATACTGGAGGGAAAATGCTTAGCCAAGTTAATATACCTTTAATCCACAAATAGAGTTAAGTCAGTGTTACTCTTTTGGCAGATAAATTAATAGATGCATGTTGTTTATAATAACAATAAAACCACATATAGCTATACTCCTCAAGTAAATGGCTGTTTGTTACAGGTCACCAACTATAGAGATTGCAAAACCTTTATTGCATATTGGGCTTAAAACACCTTTGTTTTGGTAGATCCAAGCAAACAAGCAGGTGCTTTATGTACAGCCAACTTGGTTATTTATAAAGTCTCTCAGAACTTTAAATACAAAGATGATGCGAATCATTCCAACTACGAAAACTGAAGTTACATCTTATTTAGGATCAGCAAAGATAAAACCTAAAGAATTTTATAGTGCTTAATCATTTGCTTTCTGGTAAATGCAAAGCTGGTACTAACTCATTCCATTTCAGTTACTGAGAGATGTGTACTAAAAGGTGGGTACCAATGAATCATCTTAGCATTTTCAAAGATTAATTTTAGATGCAGGGTTCCATAATCAGCAACTTTATGGGCTGATGCCAATATTAAAAAAACCCAGATATATAAATATTGCTTGGCCATCTCTAAATATGCCGCATTATAAACTAAAAAAAACCCAGATATATAAATATTGCTTGGCCATCTCCAAATATGCCGCATTATAAACTCAAATGTAAAATACAAAGACTTTTGTAAGCAAAAGGACAATGACTTGTGATTTCCTTGAGATACACAAGGAAAGTGACAAAAGTTACACTTGCCAGTTTACATTAGCATGAGTACCATGAAAAATTAGTAGAATAAAAGATATTTTATCTGCTGTACATAAATACAATGAG
Organism: Electrophorus electricus; assembly: GCF_041902795.1. NCBI lineage: Eukaryota > Metazoa > Chordata > Actinopteri > Gymnotiformes > Gymnotidae > Electrophorus > Electrophorus electricus. Next base: position 8,320,027 of record NC_137517.1, read on the forward strand.
CCTGCAAACCACTGCCTTCACCAAGTTGCTGCATTTGACAAAGTTAGTAAAAGTGCATTTTGAATAAACCAACACGGTATGAGAGTCCATGCATGCATCAGTCATCTTTATTTGGGGATATAGACAGCCAAAGTATAATGACTGTGTATAAAATGTAAAGTGTTTTCTCCTTATTTATTATAAAAAAAGCCCTCCATATTCATTCAGCAATGACTGTGCAGCAAGCCAATGACACAACAAGAAAAGTTAATCCAGTAAAGGGAGGGTTGTGTGGGAGATACCATGGGACTAAAAAATGCTCTGTGTATATATCCACAATAAAATGCTGAAAACCAATAAATATTAATTTTAGATGCAGGGTTCCATAATCAGCATCTTTATGGGCTGATGCCAATATTTAAAAAACCCAGATATATAAATATTGCTTGGCCATCTCTAAATATGCCGCATTATAAACTCAAAAAAACCCAGATATATAAATATTGCTTGGCCATCTCTAAATATGCCACATTATAAACTCAAATATCCATTTTATTCTGTATTTCATATACCATACTCAAAATACTCCAAAAACTAAATATTTCAAAAGGAAATTGCAAAACATAAATGGAAAAAATGAACATTTAAATAATGTTGTCTAAAAGTGCTTTTTTGTATATTTGTATATTTTATCCACACTTACGCAAACATTCAGGAGGAGAAGGCTGAAAGGTGCCATCTTCAGAACACGATATTGTTAGACTTCCAAAGGGGGTAAAATCATGTTCACAGGTGTAGGTGACTGCTTCTCCATATTCATATTCCTCCTTAATTAGATCTTCAAGCTCTCCATTTTTTATGTGAGGAGGATTTGTACATTTCACCACTAAGAAGAAACATATTGAAACAAATATTGCCTCAAACAATCTGGTAAAATATAGTTTCTTTGAAGATTAGCATAGTTTTTTAAAAAGCTTAGAAAAATTACAAACCTTCACATACAGGGTTTCTGCCAGACCATCCGTCACTGAAACAATTTCTAGTATTGTCTCCAACAAGTTTATAGCTGCAAGTAGAAGCCGACTGTAATCAGTTCCAGATGCAAAACCACATTAAGGTTAAATGTATAGAATTTAGTGTATAGTACATTTAGAGGGTATAATTACAGAATACATATGCACAATTTCATAGCCACACACTACCCCAATTTTCACTGTGTTGTCACAATGCTGTTTTGCACCTGACAAAACCATGATGCCATATCACAACTAATAATACCACAGTAAATTTTGCTATAAAATGAATTCATTCAAATATACATCTGTCCATTTAAAGGACAGTTTTTAACAGAACAATATAATTATATAATGCAAATACTTTGTAAAGAAGCTTCTCATTAATCAACAAAGGGAATGGACACTTGCTCTTTCCATATGATGCTGAAATTTATGTATCTTATATCCTAAAACTGCACATTCTTTTCAGTCCCTTATGCAAGGTATACAAACATTCTGTAAATCCAGTTCATAAAAAGTATGGAGAATTTTTAATTAGGTAACAATGAAACACTAACAAATTTCTGTTCTTAACACAGCAGTTATATGCTGAACTGTTGCATGAAAAATGTGTTGATGGGAATAAATAAAACTAGCTGGGAATAATTTCTTTTATCTGCATATCTACAGAGACCAGCATCTCAGAACTGACCCTTAACGCATATGTCAAAAGCAGAGACAAAGTAACAGCTTTCAATACAACAGATTTGTTAGCTTTTTCTTTGCTTGCTAAAATGAGAATTATATGAGCAGTACATGCTATGGGCTCTCATCTGATTCACTACTGTGGTTCAGAAACCTGCACTGCACTGCACACTGCACCAAACATGTTTAGACAATAGTTTACAAATACACATTAAGTGCATTGTTTTTATTTATGGCATTCAGCAAATGCTCTTATCCAGAGTGACTTACAAAAGTGCTTTATTTGTCTACTCAGAAAAGTGTCCCTAGCTAGCACAAATAGATTAGTATTGCGACTCTTAAAATGTTAAGGAAACTAACAAAGCAATTTTGACAGTTTGTGAACCGAACCAGTCCACTAGCTGCCTGAACTAGTTCCACCCTTTTACTAAGCAATTTTCCATCAGTTGTAAATGTTCAGACCAACACACCAGCTATAATGCTAGCCTTGAAGTGCAACAAATGCCAATGCAGGGTTTTTGTGTTGTTTTTTTAACAGAACCTTTGGCTAGAACTAATGTTGATGGTGTAAGTGTATATATATATATATATAAATATAAATATAAAACAAGATTTCACTCACCCAACCTTACATTCCGCTGTGGCAGTTGAACCAAACTGAAGTCCATCTGAATATATGTACATCCCATTGGGGATTTCACCAAGGCTTCCACAGGATTTTTCTAAAAACATAAAAATATCTCAATATTATATACTTTGTACAACCGTTAGATGGAAGATTTTTTACCTGTTATATAAATGCTTTCTTTGTCTTGAAACTCCATTTACCATTTCTAAATTAGCCAATGACTTCCTTTTATTTAAAATGAGTTCCATAAACCTGGAAAACTGCAGTAGTTGTAACCCTTCAACCATTACGCCCTTACTTCCTGACCCATTTAATAAGCATTTAGCATGTCACAACTTGTATTGGTTAACTAATTCTTAGAGGGAATCCTGAGAATTAGTAAATATAAGATAAATGAGCTGAAAATAAGAGACAACACTGCACATATAAATTAACAAACCAAATCACTCGCAACAGGACTAAAAATACTAAACTTCAGGTAAACAGCCATTCTGATAGTATGTAATAGGAAGTTTTCTATAGAAGAATTACTTTTGCATTCAAGTTGTAGGACTGTCCATTGTGTTCCATTGCAGGTAATTACACTGGAAGATGTTGGATTAACTGGTTTATAACCAGTTGCGCATTTGAACTTTGCTTCATATCCACTGGGGAAATTTGTTGGCTCTTCAATCAAAATCCTGTTTCCCTCAACACTGGGATGTTCACATTCTGCTGAGGAGATAAAAAAAATCCAAGACCTGAATACAATACTTCCATGACAAACAATCTAAGATGCATTTCAAGTCGAACTCAATGTCACCCATATTAGACTCACTACATTAGAAGCTGCACAAGTTGTACTTTTACCCAGAACAAATTCGTACTGCATGAAACTCTAAACATATTTATGAGAAAAGGAGGACAATATTTCAGTGACCACAAAACTGTTTCACTTCTCCTGTTATATCTGAACATTAGAAAGAATGTAGTGCCAGATACATTGTTACTCTACACAAATGCAAAAAAGGAAGGGCTTTCTTATGACCACCATTTGAGTAGCATTAATAAAACATCACAACCAATCCGAATGCCTACTCGGTTTAAAGCTAAGCATTTAATTAAAATGACGAAATAAACAGACGATTGAACAGACATTACTTCGGGTTTCTGTAACCACGAGACATGTGAAAAGGACGATCACTCGTTGGGACATGGTCTTTCACCTTATTTTAGCTAAAAAAATTCTCTAATCCGATGATGCGAACACAGGATAAATAATATTGTCTGGTTGAATGACTAGATTAGATAAGGCGAAAAACAATGAGCTTGTTGGTTTGCTAGCCAAAACCAAAAATACAGTACAAGTGGTTTACCAAATCAGACTGGCATCGTATGGCTAGGATAACATAAGTTACTAACGTTATAGGTTGAGTTCACATGTTTATGATTGCTATCCTATGTAGCTAGTCAGCTAACTATACAATAGGTAGGTTAGCTAATTAGCTAGCTAGATAATAATTACTAAACTACACGAAATTCTGTCTATTTTCTACTTAAATAAACGTTACACATTAACATAAACCAAACAGTGTATACAGTCCTGTCATTGCTTTGTTGACCAGTGTTAGTTTAGCCAGCTACCAAGTCAATTCTCAGTTCTAGCTAGCTAGCTACCTGGACAAACGTAGCTAGCGTCTCCACCTACCATATATATTATGAGCCAACTCAGTAGCTAATAGCTAACGTTAGAAGTACGGCTAACAACAAAAAACGTAAAATGAGAAAAAGGTATTCCCACTGACAGACATAACAGCCGTGTTTCGTATCAGAAGTGTTAGATACCGAATTAAGGTTAGATCCTACGCGATTCTTCACAAGTAGATCTTAATCATTCCCGGAAGATGTCCACACCCATTCAGGAATCTTAATTTCCTTTCAAACGTCTTCTGGAGAAAATAAATTTGGTCCAAGGGTTGCCCCATCTTGCTTCTGCCACTTCTTTCTATTTACGTCCTCTCGCTAACATTCTGATATTTAATCTCATAAAACGCCAACAATAAACTCTCTTACATTAAAGGAACTACCATCACTTAAAACGTTTTAAAAAGTATAAAAGATTAGTACATTCCAATTCACTGAGGCGAAGTTGCTATGCGTCATAGCTTCCATTTTAAGAGTAATGGGCAGAACCTAGCGTGGGGTAATGCTGTAGGTTTTATGTTAAGAATCTTAACCAAGTGAAAACCCCAGCTGGCAAAATATGCTTGTCATGCTTTCAAAAACAAAAGGGTATCCGTGCCATTTTTCAAAAATTTGTTGTCTTACTCCCTTTGTTATGTCTTACAGGAACAAATTTTTGAAAGATTTGAACTGTGTAATATTTCTGATCTGAACAGGACAAATATTTGGACTTTACCCCACAAATTTATAGTAACCAATAAAATAAAGATAGTCGTTCAAAAATATTACACAAGTATTTCACAAATATTACACATGTCCCATTTAAGTTGAAGAGATATCAGCCCAAATTGCTCCTTTTGTAATGCACACCCGAAACCATCATTTATTATGTAATATATAAAGCTGTATATTGGGAGGAACTTGAGAGGAACTAATACTCAAACAATCCGAATGCCTACTCAGTTTAAAGCTAAGCATTTAATTAAAATGACGAAATAAACAGACGATTCAACAGACCTTACCTCGGGTTTCTGTAACCACCATGAGACATGTGAAAAGGACGATCACTCGTTGGGACATGGTCTTTCACCTTATTTTAGCTACAAATTTCTCTAATCCGATGATGCGAACACAGGATAAATAATGTCTGGTTGAATGACTAGGTTAGATAAGGCGAAAAACAATGAGCTTGTTGGTTTGCTAGCCAAAACCAAAAATACAGTACAAGTGGTTTATCAAATCAGACTGGCATCGTATGGCTAGGATAACATAAGTTACTAAAGTTATAGGTTCAGTTCATGTTTATGATTGCTATCCTATGTAGCTAGTCAGCTAACTATACAATAGGTAGGTTAGCTAATTAGCTAGCTAGTTAGATTACTAAATTACACGAAAATCTGTCTATTTTCTACTTAAATAAACGTTACACATTAACATAAACCAAACAGTGTATACAGTCCTATCATTGCTTTGCTGACCAGTTTCAGTTTAGCCAGCTACCAAGTCAATTCTCAGTTCTAGCTAGCTAGCGTCTCCACCTACCATATATATCATGAGCCAACTCAGTAGCTAATAGCTAACGTTAGAAGTACGGCTAACAACAAAAAACGTAAAATGAGAAAAAGGTATTCCCACTGACAGACATAACAGCCGTGTTTCGTATCAGAAGTGTTAGATACTGAATTATGGTTAGGTCCTACGCGATTCTTCACAAGTAGATCTTAATCATTCCCGGAAGATGTCCACACCCATTCAGGAAGCTTAACTTCCTTTCAAACGTCTTCTAGAGAAAATAAATTTGGTCCAAGGGTTGCCTTATCTTGCTTCTGCTACTTCTTTCTATTTACGTCCTCTCGCTAACATTCTGATATTTAATCTCATAAAACGCCAACAATAAACTCTCTTACATTAAAGGAGCTACCGTCACTTAATACGTTTTAAAAAGTATAAAAGATTAGTACATTCCAATTCACTGAGGCGAAGTCGCTATGCGTCATAGCTTCCATTTTAAGAGTAATGGGCAGAACCTAGCGTGGGGTAATAATGCTGTAGGTTTTATGTTGAGAATCTTAACCAAGTGAAAACCCCAGCTGGGAAAATATGCTTCTGTTATGGTTTCAAAAACAAAAGGGTATTCGTGCCATATTTCAAAAATTTGTCATGTCTTACTCCCTTTGTTATGTCTTACTGGAACAAATTTGTGAAAGATTAGAACTGTGTAATATTTCTGATCTGAACAGGACAAATATTTGGACTTTACCCTACAAATTTAGAGTAACCAATAAAATAAAGGAAATCGTTCAAAAATATTACACAAGTATTTCACAAGAATTACATAAGCATTACACATATCCCATTTAAGTTGAAAAGAGATATCAGCCCAAATTGCTCCTTTTGTAATGCACACCTGAAACCATCATTTATTATGTAATATATAAAGCTGTATATTGGGAGGAACTTGAGAGGAATACTCAACATGGGCTCCCTATTGTAGTGCAAATCTTCCTGGATAGGTTAGAGAAACAATATAATGATTGCAGGAATTGCTGTGCTGTGAATTTGACTCAGAGGCAAGTTACATACGCACAAGTGTCTATAAGGCACAGACACTTGGTGTGTGTAAGGGAGAGGGCAACCTCCCCCATCTCTCAGCCCCCTTTATGAAAAAAGGAACAGGTTGCTACTACTGTACTCTGTAAGGATGTTTGTCACGATTTTTGAGCCATAACTACGGATCCATTTACACATTGTTCATCTTGGTTGGGTGGTCAAATGTTGTTCTTTACACATTCTTTTATTTGAATAACTCTCTCTGTATCTGACATTTCTGAACTATGTACAATAAGTAAATTAACACCTTTATTATGAATGGCAAACACTGACGCACGCACGCACGCCGACGTTTGGGAGGAGGGGCTGTACCGTGACAGCAACAGCAATGTATTTTCTTCGTAAAAATATATACCATATTATTAAAATTAAACTAAAATTAAACTATGATGCAAAAAAGTATTTAGATTTAATTTTCTATCAGAAAATTAATCACAAGGCTCAACGTTCCCATGGCAACGCAAAGACGTGTGTTCCTTGCTTATGTTTTGGTTCCTGGATTTGTTCTTGTTTCATCATTAATTCCCGGCCTTGATAGTTCTCAGGTGTGTTTCCTTTGTTACTTTATCTATTTAAACTTTGTGTTTCCTGGTTTTTATTGCTGGTCATTGTACAATGCTTGTGTTCTGTGGGCCATGTTCTGACTCCCTATGCTTGGGTTTGTTGATTGTTTCCATGTTAATGTTAGCTTTGGACTGCTTTTTCCTTGCCTGTTGTTTTATGTTTAGTCTCTTTGTTTCTTTTCTTATTTGTGTATAGTTATGGCAAAACAAAGCTTTCTGAAGATTTCTTACCTGTATCAAAATAAAGTTTGTTGCTCGAAACTTTGACAGATTGCACATTAGCAGCATCTGGTGGCCAAAATCTCAAAGTGCTTTAGGTATCTTGTATCTAGTGAACAAGGGAAACATTTCTCAGTGCATACAGCTGATTTATGGGCCTTGACCAAAGCATGCAAACTAGCTGAAGGTAAAACTGTAACAATCTACATAGATAGCAGATATGCATTTGGTGTTGTGCATGACTTTGGTGTGATTTGGAAACATCGGAATTTCCTCACTTTCTCGGGTGCCCATATAGCACACCATAACCTCGTGTCTCAACTGCTTGATGAACTTCTGCTACCAAAAGCCAATGCAGTATGCAAATGTGGGACATACACTAACAAGGACAATTCAGTTTCTGCAGGAAATACACATGCTGATACAGCTGCCCAAAGAATGGTTCAACAACCATATGATGAAGTAAGAATTATACTCAGCACTTCTGTTACACCCTCACTTGCTCCACAGGAAATTCAGATGACTGCGACCAAGGATGAAAAAGCAGGTTGGGCTCATGATTGCTGTAAACTAAGGTCAGCCCTGATGGAAGGCCTTTTTCCTCAGACACTATTTCCCACAGATGGTGAAATTGTCACATGGGAAAAACCATATGTCAAAAGGGGGGGGGGGATGCATGACCTAAAGCCTGGAGATTGGGTGGTGGTCAAGGACCAAACAGTTGAAAAACTGGTGACAACCCTGGTGGAGAGGGCTGTATGATGTGGGCCCATGCAAGCCACTGTTGATGGGCTGCAGAAGCTGAAACTCCAGCAGGAGAGGTGGGACAAGAAGTAGAAAAATATACCAGTCAATCAACCCTTAGGGATTACAATGCACCCAAGTGATGACGAGCAGTAGATGGCAGAGTCAAGGTGGTTCCTGATTAGAACCTATCCAGAGGATGCCTTCTTCTCAGTAATACCACCCACTGTTGAGGACAACAGAGGATTCCCAGCAATGATCTCACCTCCATCCCAGGCAATTCCAATCCAAGACAAACAGAGACTGACCAATGTACTGGTACATAATCCAGGACATGTGCTATTCATAAAAGTGGCTGTGTGCTGATCAGCCTGTGTATTGTAAGATGTGTTACTGACTGCGTAACTGTTCAGCTCAGGTGAAAACCCTTGTTAATAGTAATTATCTATGGTTGACAACTGATTATAATCCTTATGACACTCAGTTGGATTTATATACTTATGTGTTGGTCCAGGATGCTGCTTCCTGCATTTGAAACATGGTGTTTCGCGCCAACACCACTGTTTAGGCATACTACCCCTTTATTGCTCTCTAACAGTTTAGCAGTTATAAATAACTACATTCTACCTGGAAACTGGCAATTTCCACTAGACACCGAAAGCTACTTTGTCATCAAAAACTACACCCAAAGAACCACCTAAAATGTAAGTAATGTTTACATTTTTCTTTTTCTTTTCATGGCCACTATTCTTTGTCCGTCGTTAGGGATAGTTTTATTTGTGAGAACTATAGATTAATTAAAAGTCTGATGAAAAAGATTCTAGCGCTAGAGGTGTGCATCCAGACCTTGGAAAGTTTGAGACCTATCGAGGAATTAGAAGTACAACTTCTGGATGCCTTAGGCAATGTTAACAAGCCCTCAACTCTGGCACTACAGCCTTCGCAGCGGGGTGAATTGGTGACATTACAATGAAATAGCCAAGCTTCGACCCTCCAATGGGAGCAGCACACCTCTCCCATTCACCTGTCTAACAGGTTTGCCCCACTCAGCAAGATACCCACTGAGAAGCCTGTTGAAAGAGCTCTGGTTATCTGGTTACTGCACCTGCGCCCTCTAGCAGTCCTGTGGGCAGAATTGATCTGTCATACTCAAATAAATCACTTGATAGCATCAAATATTCTTAAAATACAGTATATCTATCAACACAAAATTTCTTAGGACTACTATAAGTACCTGCTTACTGATTTTCAGCTGTCTACATGGCAACCGTTCACCAGAAATCCCATGCTGAATACTCTGCTTTTTGGTAAATTTGCACAACAATCATGCCTGTCCTTTTAAATGGGCTTTGAAAACATGCTTCTAATATAATATAACTTCAGATTTTGTCATACAAAATTAAATTATCATCAAAGCAACTGCGTGACATATTAAAAAGTATATAGAATGCTAGTAAAGTTATTTATTTGCTTGTTCACATCTTTGTACAAAAACGTGTTTCTTTCCTTTATAACCTAAGACAAAATATGCAATCCTGTGGTTACCACAAAATGCACGATACTCATGTAGCAGTGATCCTGAATAGAAGACTCTCCTTTCTTAGATTCTGTGGTTTCTGTTGGGTCATAAAGAGCCATTTTCTTTGAGTGACAGCAATTCACAGCTACAGCGGACAAGGTGTGAATTGGAAAGGAGGTGGGTCTATCAAATTACTTCACAAGTGTTTTTCAGGCGCAAGTAGTGTGATTTGTAGCTGTTTCAACAAATAGAGGATGCTTAGACGAAAATGTAGATGCCTCACTTGCCTTATTTGTTTACCCATTTAGCCAGTTACAGCCGTGCACACAGCTTGCATACTCTTGTGCGTTGTAAACAGATAAAGTGTAGTGCATGTGTGTGACACTGTTTGGTGAAACATGCAGATATATAAATAGTTTTAATGAATGATTTAATTGCCAATACAATTGGACATCATGGAAAGGAAGAGGTATATTTTAGCTGAAGTTTATGTGGAGTTGTTTAGGTGCAATTATAAGCTGGAAGCTGAGATATGGTTTAGTGGCTTCTAGCATGGACTAGTTACAATGTTTGCATTGCAGATCACTGGATGTTTCCATTCACTGCTGGAAAAATTTGTAATCCTGCTAGAAAATGTAAGTATAAATGAGAAAGCATACTATTTCTTTACAGTATTACAGTATTTACAGTATTACAGTATTTCCCCCACCATAACCTTTTAGCCTAATAGCAATGAAGCTTGTTTAGCTTGTTTTTTAACAATGAAGTTATAAAGCTAATATTGTGTTTTAGTAAGTTGTTGAACATGAAGTTTTAGCAAAAAGAATCATGCACTCTCGATGTGTAGTGACTGATAACTTTGTGTGCATTTGGAGAGGTTTTTGGACACTTTGGAGATGTCCAGCACACCTAGTGGAAAATACAGTGTAGCAACATAGTAAGGTGATGTATATGCTCAAAAGTGTTTATTAGACAAGACCCTGCTGAATCAGGAAAGGTAGATTATGACTGAAAATGAATCTCCAGCATCAAAATACACATTGTAAACCACAATTTTCTTTTTGACATTTTCTTCTGTATTTGATGAGATCAAATGGAACCTATATGATGGAAAAATAAGCCTGGATGTTACAGATAACTAGTGTTAAAATGAACAAGTACAAGTTGATCTTAAACTGGAGGTGCACGTAGGGTATATAGGGGACTTTATTTTGTGACATGTGAAATTAGCTAGGCCTTTAGAGACACCAGCAGCAGTAGTTAGCTGTATACTGGGGCTAGAGCACTGGACAGGTAATCTTCTCTAAGATATTCTCTAAGATAAGTTATTCATGTAGAAGCCAATGATATACACTTTTGCAATTCAGAGATTACTAAAAATAATATTGCAGAGGTGTGTCAATTAGTGAAGGCAATGGCCGATGCTCTAGTATGCTCTGGTCCCATCTCAATCTGGCACAGTGAAATAATAGACAGCTGGTTATCTTAACTGAATGCTGGATGTCCAAGTGGTGCTCACCAAAAAATGGGGGGTTTATAGATATTTGGAACACATTCGAAGGGCAAGCCTGGTCTTTTAGGGTGGAAAGGTATCCATCCTTCCAGGGAGGTCACTGCTCTTTTTTCCTGTAACATAAGCCAGTCTTATGACAGACCAAGTTAATTGCGAATCTCCCAGACTTATCATTTGCGACTAGGATTCCCTCAAACCACACAGGACTTAATGACTTAATGCTTAGAATCAATATTTCATTGCACAGTCAATGTTGTTGCTTCACTTAAGAATAAAAAAATTAGAGACAAAAAATTTGTACATTGGTATAATGATCACATTCACAATTTAAAACAAAACACTTGAAAGTCTGCCAGCTTGCATGGAAGGAGAGCATTCTCAAGTATAGAAAGGCACTTATTACCACTTGAACACCTTATCTCTCAACCCTAATCAGAACCAGATACATGAAGTTTTTCAGTTAGTGTTTAGGACTCATCATAGTACAGAGACAGCACTGATTAAAGTAGTTATTGACATTTTGTTGGCTTCTGACTAGGGTTATGTCACTTTGCTTATATTGCTTGATCTCAGTGCAGCATTTGACACTATAGATCACAGCATTTTACTAGATGTTGTTTGGGATTAGGGGAATAGCCCTTTGCTGGTTTAAATCTTATCTAACCGGTCGCTACCAGTTTGTTAACATAAATTCAGACTTCTCAGCACACAGCAAGGTTAGCTATGGTGTCCCACAAGGATCCATTCTAGGGCATTTGCTTTTTTCTTTATAACCTTTAGGTGACATTATACTATAACATTATACTATAACCTTTAGGTGACATTATACACTGTGCTAGTTTGCACTGTGTGGTGGAAAAATGAGAGCTCATCAAACACAGACAGCTTTATGCATTGAGTAGTAAAAATTTTATTGAGTTCTGTCTCCTGTATAACAGAGAAAGAGAACTGAACCGCAGTACAGTTCCCCTCCCCTTATACACAGACAGTGGCAGTAACGCCCAAAGCGAATAGAAAAGAGAAAAAAACGACTCCTACGGTATATCTGCTAATTCTTGCTTTGATTAGTCTGAGCGCTCAAGGATTCCTCTATCTCTATGTTCTATCTCTATGGTTAGAACAGTGCGTGCATGTGAGCCGCTGATGTCCCTGACTCACACTCTTATCTGCAGACCGTTATGCTGTGACTATAGAAACATAAAGCAAAGTAAAGCAAAGTAAATTTCCACGACATCTCCCCCTTTGATTCTATATCACACATGATCACACATTTATTCAGCAAATAACACTACGATGTCTTCATGTGGGTCACCAGCACCACCCATCTTGGGGAGCGAAATGTCTTCACAGACGTGGGGTTGGTCATTGGCATGACCGCTGAGAGCTGGCGTGGTGAACACACTAGAAAGACGTCTGACACACAGTGACAAAAAAGGAGGGATACACAGAAGAAGAAGGGGTAGCAGAATGGGCAACGCTATAGCCGCTAGGTTCGCTGCCCAACTGCCCAACCAAGCCGTTAGCCAGTCCCAGAATCCACCTGGAACTGCAGGCGGTGGAGTGATGGCAGATCACATATGATTCATATAATCAGTAATATTAGCGCTGAGATCTGGAATGTAAAAACAGCAAGAAATGTTGATCATTTTGCACACCCCTCCTTCCTTCATGGTTAGGAGATCTAATACCATTCTATGTTGCAAAACAGCTGCCCTTATTGCTTGCTGTTCTAGTTTTAAAGCTACTATGGCTGCTAAGGTGTCATTGACTACTTGCAGTAACTGATAAGCTAAGCCATTGATCTTTTGCAGGGCTGCTACTGTACCACCGCCCAGAAATAGGGACCAGCCAATAGTTTCATCCGGAGTGGTCCATGGGTCCCTCAGAATTCTACCACGATAGTCTGTGCTGGTTATGTCTCTGTTCGCCCTGTGCTGCTTGGCATGGGGAAGTGTTTACATCTGCGTCCTTGGGCGCACTATAGCTGGATAACAACAACCAGTCCAATTATGTGGTAATTCACCATAGGCCACCGAATCACAGACCCACATTATATTCCGATATCCCTGCAGGGTTGTCATGGAGCAATTCCACAAGGAACTGCTATTGGAGTCACTGCAAGTGCCATTGCTGTGCACCTGCACATAGTTGACGCATCTGGACCAACCTACCGGCACCTGCTGCTTCATTTGGCATAAACATATCTCACCCTTTCTAGCTGCCACATGCAGCATCATTTTTGGTGGTGCAGGGTTAGTGGGGCTGGAACAGTTTGAGGTCTGGTTAATAACCTGGCACATAGAGAGTGTCATGTTCATTTCTCCTACGTCTGTGTTTCTCAGAGGAATTACAGTCCATATTAATATGTAGTCTGTGTTCTGACTGTGATAGCTGTGTGTGATTTTCTCTGCGTGTCAGTGGCACACAAATGTCAGCTCCCACCCTTTCTATACAGCACAGATAGCTACCATTAGGATTAGTCATATTCCAGTTTCCTCATAACATTATCTGAATGGCATTAGTAAGATTGGTTGATTGTTTAACTTCGCTATCGGTTCTGATGTCCCATGCTTATTTTCTGTTTTCAGAATAATCATAAGAATCAGACGGAACCCTAATGATTTGACACTGCTTTGTGATGTTTTCTTCTAGATGACGTGTAATCGTCTGCTGCAATGGCTTATTGAAGGCTTGATACCATGGGATTTATTCCTTGTTAGAGGTGCTAAAATATCCGTTGTTTAGCCTGGTGCAATAACGGGAGGAAGAGGTATCCCAGGTTATACGTTCAGATGTACTCAAGTGGACACTATGCCAGACCTCACAAGCACTGACACACCCATCTTATAGGTTTCTTGACGGTTCCGAGTGTCGAAAGGGTACGCCTTGCCTTCAACACCCTACTCAGCACAATTCCAACCTAGTCTGTTGGGATACTGCTGCTTGGAGTTGGGGCTGGTGTCGGAGTCTTCTTACAGTGTGTGTGATGTCATGATATCATGAAGGTGCTTGTCTGCAGGGCTTGGCAGGACAACTTGCACCTGTTTGGATACAACTGACAGAGCATGGTGCAATGACATGCAGTACTGTACTATGGAATCGGTTAGGAGTACGTTATCCATCAGTGGAGGCCCTACACCTGTATTGGGTGGTCTGCCAAAAACCGTCTCAAAGGCACTGAGCATCGTGCTCTTTTGGGGTCTAGTTCGCATTTGCCACAGGACTAATGGTAAACACTGAGCCCAGTTAAGTCCTGTCTGTTGACACATTTTTGCTAATCCCACTTTCAGAGTGCCGTTAGCCAGCTCTACCGCCCCTGCGCTAGCGGGGTGGTAACTGCAGTGTTTCTTCATATCAATACCTAGATGTTTGGTTAGTTCTATGAGGCCTTGATGTACGAACAGTGTGCCGTTGTCACTTGAGATACGCTTTGGTAGGCCCCACCTAGGAATGATTTCCCTTAGGAACATTTTAGCTACCGTTTGTGTATCTTACTTGGTAGTGGGAAATGCTTCTACCCACTTACTAAACATACACACGCACACCAGCATATACTTCTTACCTTCTGCTTGGGTTAATTCAACAAAATCAACCTGCCAATGTTGAAATGGTTCGGTTGCTGGCGGGTGCCCCACTACTGGGGTCTGTGTGGTGGTTCCTTTTGGGGAGTGTTGCGCACAAACAAGACAGCGTTGTGAGTCTTGGCACAAGTGTTGTGAGTCCTGGCGCAAATCAGTACTTTGATATGCTGTCCACGATTCCCCGTTTGCTCATATGGCTACACCCATGAGCAATTCTAATTAGGCCCTGCATGTATGATTTGGGTAGGCAAGGTTTGCCTGTAGGTGTGTGTGTCCAAACACCATCGGACACTGTGCAGTCTAGTTGTCTCCACCTAGTGCGTTCGGTGGCGGTAGACCCTGACTGAATCTCCTGTAATGTGGCTTGCGGGGTAGCAGCTGTTTCCTGTACTGCTTGCACAGCGGTTTTAGTTGCAGTTGCCTTTGCTACTTTGTCTGCGAAATTATTCCCTTTGCTGATTTGGTCTTCTGTGGTGCTATGCGCTGCACACTTAACATCTGCAATTGTTTTTGGCAGCAAAATGGCTTCTAGCAGTGTATTGACAAGATGGTGATGTCTAATATAGTTGCCTGAGCTTGTTAGGAATTGCCTATGTTTCCATATGGCTCCAAAATCGTGAACTACCACCCAAGCATATCTGGAATCAGTATAGACATTAACAGTTTTGTCTGCAGCTAGTTTGCATGCTTCCATCAGTGCTACTAGTTTTGCAGCCTGTGCTGAATAGGAGGATGGTAATACTTCTGTTTTAAGTATTTCATGATATGTTACTACAGCATATGTTGCCCTCTTTACCCCTGTGTCGTCCTTTTTTGCTGACCCATCCACATAGAGGCATAGGTGTGGGTTACTTATGGCTTCTTCAAAGAGATCAACCCGCAGTGTACATACTTCAGCTAAGACTGCTGTGCAGTCATGTGGATCTCCATCCTCCTCTGTAGGAAGGAGTGTAGCTGGGTTCAGTGTTATACACCTTTTGACAGTTATATTAGGCATGTCTAAGAGGGTAGTGTGGTATCTCAGCCACCGCTGGGCTGATAAGTGTGACACTCTTTGGTCCTGCAGTATTCGGTGTACTGCGTGTGGGACTAAAACAGTAAGATGGGAGTAGTAGCCTTCTCAGCAGCTGCTATTGCTCTGATGCAGGCTGGTAGCCCTTGTGCGTCTAATTTTGCCGAAAAGTAAGCTACCGGTCTTTGATGTGTTCCATGTTTCTGGCATAGAACCAATGTCATATAGCCACCTTTCTCATCTACCATCTGAGTGAAAGGTTTGTTGGGATCTGCTAAACCTAGGGCAGGCAGGCTTTGTAGTGCTTGTTTCAATTCTACAAATGCCTTTTCCGCCTCTGGGGTCCAGGCCAGCTGCATCGCATTCCTGGCTATAGTGGGAATGATGGCTCGTAACGGTCCCTCCAATTCTGCATAGGATGGAATAAACATGCGGCAGTAGGAACACATGCCCAGGAAAGACAACACCTGTTTCTTTGTGGTCGGATTAGGTAGCGAAATTATAGCTTGTGCTCAGTTGTGAGACAGCCTGTGTGTATTCCCCTTAATAATATGCCCCAAGAAAGTTACTTCCTGTTTACAGTTCTGTAATTTTGCTCTACTATCTTTATGCCCTTCTGCAGCTAAATGTTTCAACAGGCATAAATTGGCTTGCTTGCACAACTCCTCTGTTGGCGCTGCCAATAATAAATCATTTACATATTGCAGCAGAGTTGTGCCGGCAGGAAGGGTAAGACCTTCTAAGCTTTGTTTTAATGCTGTATTATAAATGGTTGGTGATTCACAATAGCCCTGACAGAGGTGCGTAAACGTGTAGGGTTTTCCTTCAAAGGAAAAAGCAAAACAAAACTGGCTATCTGGATGTACCGGTACACTAAAGAAAGCATTCGCCAGATCCACAACGGTGAACCATCGACTGTCATTTGTGACTGGTATTTGTGATAATATGGTGTGCGGATTTGGCACTTCAGGCGCCCTCGCTTGTACGGCTGCATTTACTGCTTGTAAATCTTGTACAAATCTCCACTCCGCCCTGGTTTCCTAACAGGAAATATGGTGGTACGGCATCTCGAAGGGATTGGAATATAGGTCGGATACCTTCTATAGCCTCCTTTTTTAATGGGTATTGGGGTTGTCTCAGTCTGTATACGCCCTTTGGTGTAATCTGCACTGGCTCACAATCTTTGATTAATCCCACATCATTTTTCTCTTTAGCCCATAAGATATCTGGTACCTTGCTCAAGTAAATTATCATGCTCGAATTCTAATGCTGCAAAATTAGTTAATGGTACACTCTGATGAGGTGAGGTAAGCTCTACAGTTCTGTTAGCAGTAATTACATACGGCAGAGTCATTCGGAATGCATCTGCTCCTGAATTATAGTGAATAGTGGGTTGTTCAGTGGGTTCCCATCTGTGGAGATAACTCATTCGCCTTATCCACGGTCCCACCTCCCACCATTGTCTAAAAGGATTATTTCTTTCTAGTGAGACATGAGGGATGGAGTACTCAACATCATACCACCGTACAGTTCAGCTTGCGCAGCTACAAAATCATCATCCCAATATAAATATTTAGTTCTAATGGTCTCTAGGTTTTTATGATGGAAGAAAGCTTCCGCGTACTGCTCATCTGGACCATCAAAAACATATGCAGTCACATGCAAGCATTTAGTATTCATATAGTTAAATCTTCCCTTAGTTGCCCTTCTGGCAGTTTCGATCATGTGTTCGGTTATTTTCCTTGACCCACCTTGCAACCCCCACTCGTAGATATATCCCGGCTCCCCCTCTCCCAGCTGCACCATCTGTGCATTGGCTTTGCCTTCTGTGAAGGTAACACTGAGTCCCTTTGGGGATCTTACTAAAGTACAACTCAATTTGCACATCAAATCTAGAGCCAGCAGGTTGATTGGGCACACAGAGGAAATAAGGAACCCATGTCGAAATTTTCGTTCCCCCACCTGACATTGGAGAGGCGCAGACATTCTCTCATGCACCACCTTTCCACTTGCACCCATTATAGACATTGGCTTAATTCCATTAATTCCATTGGCTTGAATTACTGAGTGCGTTGCACCGCTATCTACTAAAAACTTCAATTGTTTACCGTTAATGGTTAAAATTACTTGGGGTAATGCTAGGGGTCCCTTACTTAATTGCTGAGAATACATAGAATAAAAATCTGGCACTTCCTTTTTTTCTGATGGGGTTGGTGGTCCCTTACAGCCGTCCCACCTCTCCTCCGCCCGTCAGTCCACCTCTTCCAGATCATTTCTCGCAGCTTGGCTGTCTGGGTCAGGGACAGTCTCTGAAAGAATGTCCTTCTTTTCCATAGTTGTAACATCGATTTCTCCATGACGTCTCTCCCTCCTGGAGCATCTTGCTCCCTTTCTCGTCCTCTCCCCTGGAAGCCACTTGTTGCATCATGGTGAGCATGGCTTGATCCATGTTGTCTGCTCTGTTCTTTGAATTTGAGCTTCATGATGTCTGGCTTAGTCTTCAGCCAGTCTGCTGAGTCCGAATGAGGTGTCAGCATCCATTTCCTGGTTAACCGCTCTGAGGGTGATGCCTTCGTTCTATGGCTTGGGCTTCTTTTATGAGACCAGTGTGCAGTCCCGCATGAGGCAGTCCATAGGCGGGTGGACGTTCCGCTGCCACTGGATCAGGCACCACGGCTGCTGGTTTCCGTTGCGGTGGAGCGGAGTCGAGATCGGGATCGGCTCTGGAGGACACACACTGAGAAGTGGAGTTAGATCCCCCCCCCCCCCCCCCCCCAGTCCCCTTAGTTTTTTTTTTTTTTTTTTTTTTCTGTTATCCACATTTTAAGACTTGCTATAATATTCCCATGGTGTCTATCCCATACCTTACGCTGACCAGAATCCCCTGGTCGGTTTTCCATACGTCTAAGTATATTTTTAAGCAGTTTCACACTCAAGCTCCCATTTCGAGGGAATCCATAATAATATACCCATATGGGCAACCACCTTAGGGCACTCTCCTCGTAGTCCCTTTGCATGTCATTATGTAAGGGCTGGTTCCACTCGGACGGGTCATATTGCATTAATTTAGTATTTTGGGATCCCATTTTATTACTCTCTCAATGCATGCGCTGCTGTAATTTAGTCCCATTAATGTATCTTATGTTCCGTTCGCTCTTGGACTGATTCTCCTCCCAGGTCTGGGCCTATTCTGTCTCCTAGACGTCCCTAATCTCACGTCTGAGCAATAGGGGCCTCACTATCAGCAGGCTACTGATTTGCACCGTCGTAACAAAGCTATTTCGAGTCCTTCTGAAATATTGTTATGCTAGAGGAGAACTCCCGAACGGCCACACAGAGGGAATATAAATGTCTGTTTACTTACACAATCACTTGCTCTCTCCCACTCACGGTTCTTTTTTTAAGATGAGGCAGGCACCGCAAGATGAGGGAAAATACCTTCACATTTTAGTATTATTGGGGAATGCATAAAGGACGTCAGACACTGCATGTTGAGAAACTTTCTCTCACTTAATCCTGACAAAACAGAGGTGCTTCTTTTAAGTCCAGAGACAGCTAGGTCTTTGCTCTCTAATTACTTAATGAAACTCAATGGCCTCCCAATCACATCTCTAACAGTTAAAGATCTTGGAGTTAAATATGTATCACAGTCTCTTGTTTGAAGCTCATGGAAATGATATTTCTAGGATTGCCGTTCTCCATCTTAGGAACATTGCAAAGATTAGGAACATACTTTCTAACATGATGCAGAAAAGCTAGTCCATGCTTCAAGATTGGAGAACTGAAATGCCTTACTATCTGGCTGTACCATTAAGTGTCTAAACAAGATCCAGCTCGTTCAAAATGCAGCAGCCATAGTTCTTATTAGAACTAGAAAATTTGAACACATCACTTCTGTTACGATTAGTCCCTCCCAGCTTCCATGTTTTCCCTGTCTTGTGTATTTTAATTCCATGCTGTAGCTTTGTTTTCTCCAGCCCTTTTTTGATTTCCTACACCTGTCCCTCGTTTCTAGTCTTGTTAAGTTCATGTATTTAAACCCTGTCATGTTCCCTGTGTCTTGGCTGTTCATTGTTTATTTGAATACATACGTTTGTGTTTGAATATACTGGATGTATGTAAGCCTGTCTTTGTTTCAAAGCCTTTGTTTGTTAGCCTGTTTTGTTATTCTAACCTTCGTTATCCCTAACGTCTTCTGTTGTAGCCTGCTTTCCCTGTTTTCCTTCGAGTGCTTTTGGTTTGTGTTTCTTTGATTATCCTAGCCCTTGTTTTTGTTATGTATTCTAAAACTCTCCGTATTGGCTCTATGACCCTGCACTACTCTGATGACTCTGGATTTGCCCTTAATAAATCTCGCTCTTCTCCGCACATGCGTCCGCCTTCATACCACTTAGCGTTACAACTCCTATCTTAGCTACGATACATTGGCTCCCAGTAAAATCTTGTATTGATTATAAAATACTTCTAATAACCTACAAAGCAATGGTCTTGCCCCACAGTACCTTGGAGAACTCCTAGTGCATTATGATCCAACACGCCTGCTTAGATCAAAATGTGCAGGCTCTTTACTAGTACCAAGAATAAGAAAATCTACCACAGATAAAGCTCCCACACTATGGAATACATTTCCTATAAATGTTCGAGATTTAGACACATTCTCAATAATTTTGGCTAGGCTGAAAACCTGTACAGTCAGGCATTTTATTAACAATTTCCCATCTTAGGTAAAGGTGTAGATCTGGGGGTCCATGAGCATTGAGAGTTCTGGTAAACTGAGATGTTATGATGCTGTCACTGCAGCTCTCTTTTGTCACACAAGTTTGTTGACTGACAGCACCAGACTGCTGATGTTCCAGGTTTCCCTCATGCCTGTGGTTCCTTCTGGCTCTATCCTTTTATGCTGGCATAGCTAGATCACATTATAGTTCCATAATTTACACACCCTTGTACCTGGACATGCCTAATAATAATGTTTTCTGTCTTTCTGCCGAGGTACACCTACTCCTGATGTCTTGCTGTTACTGAGCCTCAACCCATTTCAGCTGCCATACCATGGTCCTTCCTTGTCACTGTCACCCTTTGCTTGCTCATTGGAGGCTTGGACTCAGACATCTGTAAAGCTGCTTTGTGACAATATCTGTTGTAAAAAAGCACTATATAAATAAAATTTGATTTGTTTTCATATCCGACCACTGATTGGGTTCCACCCTATCATAATGAAGATGAAATGGCATCAATATGCTTACAAATGTTTTTAGTTATGCTTGCTACAATATGAGTGTCTATGGTCATAAAAAAACAGCTTTAGCTTATTTCCAGGAACATTTGTGATGTGATAACTTGAAACATATTTTGTATTATCATTGCTGATGCTTAGTTCTGTCAATACTTGAAACAAATTTGTTGTGCAGTGAAGTTGTAAAAAAATGAGAAAAATGGGGGGGACGTGTGCGTAAAGTTGAGTGGTAAGGACTGGATGCATGTGCAGAGAAGAATGAGATTTATTATGGATAAATCTAGAGGTGTAGTCGTTGTAACAATCCAGAGTCATAGAGCCAACATGTAGAGTCCAGGAATAAATTATAAATAAACAAACAAAAAGCAAATGATAACAAATAGGGGCTATGAAAATGAAAGCTAGAATTAATGCAAGGCTAGGAATCATGAACAACTAGGAAATACAAACAAGGGCTAGGATATTACATATGGAAGCTATGACAGGGGCCAGCCATGACAGTGTGATGAAAATTTGTTTCAGTATTATGCATTTGTATTTTAGTAGTTAAGACTTTATGTTTGTATAGAATGAGTCTAAAGAGTATCATTAATAACTCCAAGTCCTAAGTGGAAAGTTACTGAAACTAAAAAAGATGATCTGTGTAAGAACGGTACTTACCAAATATGGAATGTTGAAACTAGTTCTGACACATGCAACCATGGATGGCGAGGGAGATATAAAGTTGTGTGTGAGAGTCTGTTCAAGGCCTCTCAACTCTCAGTTACTCTGTGACTGAGACTGGGTCCTTCTTGTGCACGGAAGTTCTTTTTCCTACTAAATCTATTTTGCTTTATCTAAGGTCTCAGGTGTGATACAGCAGTAAGTAGGTACCATTTTATGCATCCCCAGATGACCAGATGAATCTGATTAGTATCTATGCATGCTTTATTTCTTGGATTCACAATATAAATACATTAAATGTTCATTCTCTTGCTTGTTCTTTCTCTCTCCCTCTCCCTCTCTCAGGACACGGACGCTGAGGAATGATACACAAAAGATATAAAAATTGGAATCCTTACTCGGACAAAAGTCACAAACATTGCAATAATCCTAGATGCCATTGTTGTTAAGAATATTG
Organism: Electrophorus electricus; assembly: GCF_041902795.1. Taxonomy (NCBI): domain Eukaryota; kingdom Metazoa; phylum Chordata; class Actinopteri; order Gymnotiformes; family Gymnotidae; genus Electrophorus; species Electrophorus electricus. Next base: position 8,342,113 of record NC_137517.1, read on the forward strand.
CAGATTTACCACTAGAATTTGCATACCTGTTTGGCCGCCTGTATTCCGTTAATATGGAATATGCATGAATCTCCAAGTACACCTTTGCATGGGTGCAGTCTCTGAAAATTCAACTCTACATAGATAAAGTACAAAGCTAGTTGGACAAATGCTCTATAACCCTCCACCTTAAAATCACTTTAGCCTTCTTCTGGTTTTCCCCTAAACTACAACTATCTGTACACATCACTGCATTTTCTGAACCAGAATCTATTTGATAAATGTGATGAATGGCCTTTTACTTTTTAGAAACTAAAGTTTTGGAGATGATTATAATGTAGGGATGGGCAATTTGACAGAACAAGTGACAGTACAATACTTGAAAGCTGTCATGTTTGGCCCCCTCTCTAGCATCCCTGCCACCTTGGCAACCCTATCTTGTGTCTTTGTTCACTTCCCGTTTTCTTTTCCATGTGCTTCCTTGTTTTGGATCTATTCCTTCCTTGTCACTGGTCATTGTTAGTCTAAGCCTCTGATTGTACTTAGTCTCTGTGTTGTGTAGTTTGTGTTCCTCATTATAGCCTGTTCTGTTATTGTGCGTTCTTGTTTTTCTTGTGTGTTATGTTTCCCGGTACTGTTCATGCTGGTAAATTGACTCTAGACTATTATTATAACCCTGACTTTGCCTATAATAAATCTCAGCATTTTCGTCTGCTTCGTGATCGCTCAATGTTACAAAAATATTTTTGCTATATGCAGGTTTGTAGGGTTTTTGTTGTTGTTTATTTTTCTTGTATGTTTCAGTTTAGGCATAAGATATACACAGTACTGTGCAAAAGTCTCACCATTAGATTTAACATTTGACTAATGGTATAATTATCACATATATTTATTTCTCAGTCTCTTTATTAGAATATAACCAAAAACCTGCGATCTTATATAGAGGGGGAAAAACTAAGGACAGTGGCACAGGATTAGTAATCAAGTGCTTGGGAGCAGGTGTGGTGTGTGTGAATGAGTGGTAGTGTCCCTCCTTCTAGATGCAGAGCACACCGTGACAAAACAACAAATCGAATTGTGGTCTAACACTTTTACACAGTACTGTATTTTTTTCTCTCAGAACTCAGAAAGTTATGTTTTGTAAATGCAGTTGTTCACTTTTTCAGAAGTACAATATATTGACTATCCCTTCTACAATTTCATTTGGGTACATACCAAAACATTTCTCTCCACATCATTCCACATTCTTTTGCAGGGCTTTGGGCTTCTTTAAGAGTAGTACATGTATGTGAAGATATTATTATAGTTGTCATTGTTGAGAGTTGATTTGCTAGAAATATGAAGATAATTAGCCATTTAATTTTTCGTAAAACATCCTATAATACTTTGAGGCTTTCAAAGCTGTCTTAAGGCACTCTGGCCAAGGTTTATGTTTTGTGCAAGTTCCAAATACATCTTATCCAAGCAATAAAGAAATCAGGATGTGTGTAAAAATGTCTCTGATGTATTTTGTAATGCTTTTTAATTTTTTAGGGTTTTACATCCTATTCAAATGTTGAACCTGACTGAGGTTTGCTGTTTTTCAGCAAACTGCAGTTCAGGTTGCTAACACCCTTACATTCCTCTCAGCAAAGGTTTAAATCTGTAAGGGTTGGTGCCAGGCCAAGGCCCCATCCGGCCAGAGGGAGGCCTCAAGTCAGGCACACCACTAATCAGGCTTAACACCCAACAGCTAGGCTAGACCTTATATAAGCCCAGTGACCCAGTCATTCAGTGCTGGGTCTTTTCCATAGTTCTGAGCCAAGCTCATAGCTGGTAAATCTGGGTATCGAGGTCTGCTAGCCCTTGTGCTACACCTCACTTCTTGTCTGCAAGGGTGTTCGTGTTTTTACATGTCCCCTCTCGAGTCTGTCTCCCAAGCCTTCCCTTAGCCATTCAAGTTCCTCCCCATTTTCTTGTTTTGTTTGGGAAGTTTTAGTTTGGTTTTCCCCAGTGCATCGGGGGTTCCATTTCTTCCTGTGGCGTCCTTTGTTCTCCCTTTTTCTATGCTCGGTGTGGTGTTTAGTTTTTTCCTTTTGTTTTACCTGATCCAACATCTAACTGTTCTCCACACAGGCCCACTATTGTTAGAGCGTGGTTGCTCACCCAGTAGGCTGTTGGTGTCATTACCTAGCTGACCTGGGTTTGAGCCAACCTTACAAAGTAGAATCATACCAGGCAATTATAATTGGAAATATTTTTGTTGTAGCCCGTCCTGTTTTAATAAATTACTGAGCAGCTTGCTTTCTATTTTATCCAATTGGTTCTTGATTAAAAAAAAGTTTGATCTATTTAGCTTAAAATTTAAGATTTACCAACTTGACAGACTAAGTAACCCCAGCATTTGTTCTGCAAACTAACATTACTGTGCTGTGTAATCTTTTAATGATACAATATTTGAACAAAATTATTTGTTTTGTGAACTAATTTAAACTAACTTAAAATGTATTTTTAAAAAAAGATGTTATCCTTGAAAGTCCAGTTTACTCAAATATTTGCTTATAATAAGTTGACATGGAGAAGAATTTATGACTAAACAACTGAAACTGAAATTAATCTGTCGACCTCATAGAACTGCAAAATGCAATTGTAATTGAAAGACAACTTGGCTACTACAACTTATTTTCAAGTAATGAAAAACTTCACCCAAAAGTTTAGTAAGGTTGCATTTTTACTCAGTTTTAATAATAGTTTTTTTTTCTCATTTAAACTTTTAAGGTAGCACAGACACTAACTGAAATATAAGACAAATTGTTTCAATTATTATTATTATTTTTAATTTTTTATTATTACTATTTTATTTTATTTTTTTTACCACAGGTCATATAGGAATACTGTCCAATGCAGTATTTTGCATAAAATCTCAACTTGCAAATTAAGGAGAAATTCTGAAATGCTTCACCTACTCGTCATGGACCTTTTGTCCATGTACTGTTGGGATAAAATGATAACTACTTTGTTTAGTGCAATATTTAATAAATCTTACTGTTATTTACAGTCATTCATTTATTTTAAAAACACATTTTCAAACAAGCCCTATACATTTAACAAAATTATTTCAATTTTTTTTTTGCCAAATGATGCAATATGTCTTCTCACTGCCTCTGTGGACTCCTACTCCCATGATCCTCCAAGTAACCTAATCAGATCAGATTTCCCTGTTTACTGAATTGACCCAGCTCTTCCAATTTTTGGATTACTCTGTTTTTTCCCCCTAGACTTCATCTGCATCTGTCCTGTTTTGCCCTGCTGAGTTTTTAGAATTCAGAATTGAATTAAAACCCTCATTTCTTATGAATTTGCACTTGGCACCCTTCTGCCTGAAAACCAGACAGGACCAATCATATTACATAGAATTGTGCATATTATAGATAAAATCATTTTAACCAACAACCAACCAATCAACACTAATATCTAGAACAGTCAGTTATATTTATGCAAATATAACTTTTCACTATGCAGTGTTTTTTTTTTCAGGGATGACAGAATCATTTTCTGCTGTATTTTTATTTCCATTATAAATAATGCTCCTGTACTTTGGTGATGTTTCTTCCACAGCTTTGTTTATTTTAATTAATTAAACTTTTTTTTTTTTTTTTTGCATAAACATATAATGGTTTTCACTTTCTAAGGCCTCTTTTGGTTCTCTTTGACCTAAAAAGGGAAAAATGTAGTGTATTAGTATTTATAATATTTTAAAACAGAATCAACTATCACACAAAACAAAAAATGACAGTGATACCTAAACAAGAGTTTGTGTACCATGTGCCAATAATGTAGGTGTATCAGTAATGAAATTAAAGAGGTTAAATTAGCTCTGACTGATTTTAAAAACAAAGAACAGATACATGATACACCTTCAGTATTAGTATTTCAGAATAGAAAATGGCTAAAAGGTGTTTAATTAAACATTGATGTTATAATTCAAAAAGATGAAAAATGTTGCACTCCTTTGTTCCCTTTTTTTTAGAATGACAGACATTGCAACTTTGTATTCTTCGTAAAAATTATGCATTGCAAAAATATATAGGGTTAGGAGAAATTGTGACATGGTTTATGACAAATTTAAACAATACTAACTAGTACCCTCTTAAAGGGGGCAGTGTGTAAGAAAATTCTGATGAATACAACTTTTCTATAAGATTTTTATGAAAAATGTAGAAATTTAGTAATTGTTACTATGTATGTCATAAACACCTTAAAAAATTAATAAGCAAACCAATGCATAAATAAAAATACAGGTGCACATGCCTAAACCTTTAACGTGTAATGTACATGTAATTAACAAACTTACATTTTCTGATGGTCACTCACTCTGTTCCTCAGTACCTTTATCTGAAGGAGAAAGCAAAATGAAGTAGAATCTAAAGTTGTGAATGTTGAGTATTTTGAAGCCCATTCCAAAACATGGCATCGATGGATGTGGGTATTGTCTATCAGTAATATATATGTAGCTTTGCTAGTTGCTTGAAATTTGGCTTCAGTGGCAGGATGATGGATAGGATAGAAGGGTTAACACCATCCTAAAGAGTGCTGTTAGCTTATTACTTTAGGTGAGATGCTGAATTTTTAAACACTTTTGATGGCTCAATTTTAAAATGATTTATATAGGACAACAGAACATGACACAAAGGACAGAAGAGTCAGGTAAATGAGTGTTGTCACTAAAATGTTCAGTGGTTATAGATTGAAATTTGTCACGATAAAAGAAAAGACAGCAGGGATGTGTATAAACAGCATGAAGTGCAGTGTTGTGCTTTGGGACAGATGCTAAATCTTGGAAGGCTGTATCTTGAGCTTTTCTCAAGAGTTGATTCTAGATTATTCTATATTGAAATTTCAAGAAGAATTTAATCAAAATATTGAAATAAAACATTTCATCATCAATGTTTCAGCAAATAAAAGTTTGATTGTTGTTAATGTGCCACAATAGAACAGAGGGCATTGAAAACAAAAAGTTTTTTCTATTACAGTTCAGTACAGGCATCGGAAATGTATGTCATCTTCTCATTGCAGTGAACCTTCTTTGGTATTTGCAGCAGAGGAATTTATAGCACCGTTTTGACTCCTTTATCCATTTTATCACCTCTTGGAGTGTTTCCAGATGGTAAAAATAGCAACAAGTTTACAAAACCCTGGTAAATGCATTTAGCCCATAGACATGTATACCCATAGACATATATGGATCATATATGCAGCATACATCACTTTTTTTAAACTTATTTTGGTTTGACGGTAAATTTCTGAGTGAAAGCTAGGCAATTCAGGACTAAAATGTTTGGTCTGCTCCAATACAACACAATAATGTAGATCTTCGTACTACATCCAGAGCATGTACTATTCCATTGGCTATTTTGAAAAGCGTATATGATTCCGTCCACAGCATGAATTCAGTGCACAAATCCTACGCACCAAGGTTCAACAGTGAGGGCGATGAGAGCTGTGCATTGTGCATACGTCCTGCCACTAGATTTGGTGCGGCTTCTGTGGTTGAATCTATCTTGATGCCTCTAGCCACAACTACCTCACTTTGCAACTTGCTTACGTAAAAAGAACAAGAACAAAAATTTCGGTGTCGCTCCTATGCTCACTGTAACTCATGAAACATCCTTGTCACCATAAATGTTGTGTTACATAAACAAGCAGTCCATCCGGTTTCATTTACTTGATTTATTAACAACCTTTTCCAAAACCTCTTTTCCAAAATCCCTCTCATGCTTAATCTCATGATAACATAACTAAACTACAATGACTACCAGGAATAGGAACGTGCACAATGATGAGCCAGACATCATCAGCTGCAGTGTAAAGGGCAGCCTTTGAGGATATACTCTGATTTGAGTGCTTGCTGGCCTTTCCAAGAAATGAGCAGCCTTCAAAAGAATTAAAGCAGCACTTTGAGAGAGGATTTCAGTTCAAGATCAATTTTGTTTTCTTGAAGGCTTCTCAAGTTTAACTTTTATTTAGATTATTTACTCTGGACATGATAAATTCATCTAGCCTTTTTCTCCTGCACCATTTTGGATCCTATTAGTAAGTGGGCTCATCTTGGGGTGGTTGATTGACATTTTGATCTTTTTAAAATAAATTGAATGGGAAAATTCAACCTTAGTCTATATCCGTGCTGTTGTTATTAAGTGTGCACGTTTTGTTTTGTTTTTATTTTGCTTAAAGATTTGCTTTAGTCTTTGAAAATAGTGGAACTCTGGTGTGGTAGACAGTAATGATGTGTCCATAAAGCTTATGTCATTCAGGTATGAACTATACACCAAGTAGCGGGAAGAGTGCAGAACGGCCTGCTATTAATTTTATGTCATGAAATGTAAAAAGGACTGAATAGTTAAATTCAATGTTACATTCAAAACTAGCAGATACCCCTAGCAGATACTCTAGGAGGGAGGGACCTCCTAGATGAACCCAAGTTCTGATGAGGTGGTGTAAGGAAAGGGGAGTACAGAAAAGCAGCAGAAACCAAATAAAAGATGTAAACACTACAGGAAAGTGGATGAAACTGACAGAATTTGGGCACCTGAGCACATTACTCTGCCCAGTACAGTCCTAGGAAAGTGAAAGAAACTCAAGAAAAATCAAGAGAGTGCTTGGTGCCACAGCACAATTGATTAGTGGGGCTTAAACCAGGGTCTGCCCTAGTCAAAAACTGCCACTTTAACCACCTCACTCACACAGCTGGAACTACTGGTAGACAAATAACTGATAGAACAGGGAACTCTCCCCAAAAAACAACTAGACACATATACAGAGAGGGAAGACCACTGACCAAGCCAATATTAATTACCAGCAAGCTTAGCACACGTGTCACACACCAAGGCCTTGTAAAGAGCAGCATTTGTAAAGGTGTTATAAGGTGTGGCCATCTGAGGGAGATCAAGCTTATAAGCCCTAATTAGCTCCCGGCTTGTGGCCTGCCTCTGGTGGCTACTGACTGGTGTTGTGACTCACCCTATACAGTTCACTCTCGGAAAAGAACCATTACCTGAAATTCGCAAATCTACTCCATGATTTTGGGTACTACCACACTGGGGAGTTAAACAAAATGTTTCATTATTTGCAGATGACTTGTAGCTTTACTATTCAGGGTCCTCATCATCTATGGCTGACTAATTATATTTGATATTATATCTGAAATTTGCAGCCTTGATTGAGCAAAGTGCAGAGATGAGTATGAGGACAATCTTACCCATAGACAACAAAAGATAATTCCTTTCTCATCATTATTAGCACACAGACAGATCATTGTAAAACGAAAATCGCCCAGGCCACCCAGAGCAGTACAATGACTACAAGATCTTATGCTGTTCTTATATCTGGAGAACATTACATACACTATCAGAAGATCAATTAGAAACTTTTATTACACCTGGAGTCCTTTACCAACTTACTTCTCACATATTCATAATAATGTATTGGTCCCGATACGCCTGACCCTTGGTCCCTTCCTGCTTGAAAAAAATGTTTCCCCATATGCACATAAGGGTGTGTGGTGTGTGTGTGTGTGTGTGTGTATGTATATATATATATATATATATATATATATATATATATATATATATATATATATATATATATATATATATATATATAATGTATGTATGTATTTGTGTGTGTGTCCTGATTTAATTATTCCAGTTCAAAGCAAATGTCAGCATCTTTGGTTTTTGTATTTGGTTTTATTTTGTTTATTTATTTTCTACACTCTATTTACCTATTTATCCATGCATTTATTTATGTAATGGCAACTACTTCAGGCCGCTTTATGAGGGTTAGTGGGGTAGAATTAAAAAGGATGAGAAGAAGGTAGGGAGAAGAGAAGCATGGGGGTTGTATATGTTTATATATGCATAAATCATTTGTTTGTACTTGTTTATACCTGTACTCGATTAACACAAATATATTGTAAAAAAATAAAAATAAAAAAAATATATAGAAAAAACTAGTTTTTGTATTTCAGCCAACACATTTATGATGACTTTATAGTAGTAAATTCCTTCCTCAAGATGAAGGGCTAATTCAATAGTGGTGGTTTTATGTATCCAGCTGATATCTTAGACTTCCAGGGTTTTATACACTCTGAACTTAAAGCAAGTTTGATTTCATATTCAGAGTGCTTCTGTGTTTATTTATTTTAGCACTTACCTCATATTTTTGTTTAGCGAACTGGTACTGTAACTCAAACTTTTCTTCCTCTAGCTGATGCATCCAGTTCCACAATTCCTTAGCTTTTTCTCTGCCATTGCAAATAGGAGAAGAGAGAGAGAATTAGTGAATTATGCGCACTCAATATACTACTAATAAATCTAGCATAAACATTTTCCTGTTGGACTCCTACCTGAGAACTGATTCACTTGCATTTTCTATGTCCAAAGATTTGCGGCGGTCACTCAGAATCTTCTTCTTCTTCTCTCTCCCTGTCTGCTTCTTCCCAGCATGTCTCTCTATCTTTGGAGTGAAAGGACATAGCTTCATAGGACCATACATAACAAATTTGTGGAATGAAATAAAATATGAAGTACATTTGATTTATTAAAGAGATGGTCATAGCATTTTTATATTACTAAAGAATATTGCTGACCCAGAGTCTCTACAAGAGCCCTTACTTTCTTCATGTAGCCACCAAAATGCAGACTGGTGAGAGTCTTCTTCTTCTTGGCATCATCTTCTGCCCTCCTCTTTGCTTCCTCCTCCTCTTTGCGAGTTCTTTCTTCCTAGAGATGCATGGATCAATATAACAGCATTATTCCTGTATTCATATCAATGGATCATAATAATCATTTTTAATCACTTATCTCTCTTCGTTTAGTCCAAAATCTCAAAAGCACTTTTATAGAATAATATTGATAAGATACATTTATGTGCTTTATCGTGGTATGCGCCATTTATGTGCTTTATCGTGGTATGCGCCCTTTCCAACTGATCACTTGATACAGCCTGCCACGGGCAGTGGGAGTTCACTGTTGACTGTGTTCATTGTGACTTCTGTCTTGTTTGTAACCACAGCCCCCTTGTTAGAACACACCTGCAGCCAGTTTTTTTGTTTCATTTATGTATGTATTTAAACCCCTGTGTGTGTGTGCCGTTCGATGTTGGTTGTTAGATGTGCGTGTTTATTTTCAGGTTCATGGTCGTGTTAGTTGTTTTGCATTTATTGTATTCGCATTGCACTGGTTATATGTGAGTGCCATATTGTTTAATGTTCTTGTTTAGTGTGAATAAATGTCTGTCCGCATCGAGAGGGCTCTGTACGTCCTGCTCCTTGCCCTGCTGCACTTGGGCAATCGCATAATTAAAATGACTAAACCACAAAATATGAAAGAGAATAAAGTGACATGAAATAAAAAATGCAATAAAATGTACAGGTCATGCTAATAAAGAAAGTCTTTAATTAAAAAACAGAGCTTGAAAATGTAATATTCTCCTGAATGTTTAAAAAGTTTAGGAACCAGAGGAATATCTTCAATCAAAAGAGTAGCAAGTGATCCTATGGATTAAGATGGGCTATAATACTCTAAAAAGAGATCTGCTGAACATGTCAGAACTAAGCATTTAAGGATTTTAATTTGTGGCCAATGCAGAATATGCCCAGATTGTCCAGAATTTCAGGCTTACTTCTAGACGCTTCTGACGTTCCTTTTCACGCTCGTTTCGGATCCTCTGCTGTTCAGCTCTCTCAGAACGCCGTTTTTCCTGCAGTTATTATAAGATCCACACTGATGACTTTACAGCTATTTTCTGTGTGTATAGGTGAATAAAACCTTATGCATTTCATTGGTCTTTTGAAAGAGTTTGGAGTTTGTTGTCAAAACTGACATATGTCAGCATTGATGAGCAGCAAATGTACAAGTTTACTGATGGGCTACTCTCTTCTAAATTTAATCTGAAAGTATCCATCAAAAATCAGCTTGAAGTGAAAATCCTCATCAGTAATTTGTTCATGCAGTACACACTGCAATTGGGAATTAAATAATGAGAAAACCCTTATTTCTGTTTTCATTTCAGTACTGTAGTAGATATATTCACTCACAATTCGATCTTTGAGACTTATGAGCTCCTCTTCCTCTTTCTTGCGACTTTCAAAATGGGCTTCAATCAAAGTCTGTAGTTCGTTTAGATCCTTTTCCATACGTTTACGGTGGATATCCTGATCCAGGACAAAAAGAGTACAGATCAACTCTATGGCATTCTGTATTGTTTTCAATGTTCTAAAGACTAACTTGATTTCAGAACCCACCCCCCAAAAAACAAATGCAAAAACAAAAAAACATTAACCATATATTCTAAACAATATATTTAATACATTGTAATCATTTTTTTTTTTTTGTCACGGAATGCTCCCCTTTGCACTGGTCATGTGGTACGACCTGCCATGTGCAGTGGGAATTCTCTGTCTCATTTGTAACCACACCTAAGCTATGTAGTTTGGCACACACCTGCACCTGGTTTAGTCTCGTAATGTCTGTATGTATTTAAATCCCTGTTGATGTGTGCATCGGTGTCTGTCATTCTTCATGTTAGCTGTTTACGTCATAGGTGTGTGCCGTTGTCTTTTGCATTAATAAATGACTGTCTCTATCGAGAGAGTCTGTACATCCTGCTCCTTGCTCTCTGACACTCGGGCCATTACATTTTGTAAAGGTTCCAATCATTATACTGTGACAGCCTTGTCATCACTGATAAACTTCAAATATTCAATCAAATCACAAACCAAAATAAGCAATAAATAATTCTGACTTCAAAAACTTCATACTAAATATTCCTCATGCACATTTTTCAGAATTCAAATGTAAACATCACACACTGAGTAATAGTTAGCAACTGCCCTTTGACAGTTCAGTCTTAGGGAGTGAAACAACAGCAAAAAAAAAAATTACAGTGCATAAAATATTGTGATGTTATATTCATAGATCATCAATGTGTAATTTCCAATTTAATTTTAAAAATTGTGCATATCTAAAATTATATGTATTTTGTTTGCTCGTAATACTTGACACTCACATCAAAGTCAACCCTTTCTCCATCTGGAATCTTTGGAGGCACCAAGTTTGGCAATGCAAAAGATCTGGGGGGAGGGGGGAGAAGAAGAAGAAAACAATTTTATATATATATATATATATATATATATATATATAAATAATCTCAGGGTATCAGGGTATCCAAAGAAATGAAACAAAGCATTTATGTTACAATGCAAACTGATAACAGTGTATACTCACTTGAATTTTGGTTTGGTCTCTTCTACTGGTGAAAAAAGAACATGGACAAATGTATTTATTAGTTAAAGATAAGGTGAATTTGAGAAGAAATAGTGGACAAGGTATTACATCAAAAATATCTATAGAACATTTATCCATGTGGCAGTTTGCCTTCTGGAGGCCAAGAGCTATACAATACAACCTAGCAAATTTCATTTGAGGGCACGTTTGAGCCTGTGAGATGTGAATCATGAAGACACATTTATTGATGACCCTCCTTAATGTAATGCGTTTGCCTGAGTGTCGCAGGGCGAGGGGCAGGACACACAGACGCCATCGACGTGTACAAACATTTATTGATACATAAAGACAATGGCACTCACATATAACACAAATGATGAACATGGAACGGCTAACATTAAACAAAAACGATGAACATAAATACATTTAACCATGACGACACTAACATTAACCTCAGCACGCTACATCAACAATGACCAACAACACTACACACAATGACGAAGGTTTAAATATACAAAAACAAAATGAGGTACAGGTGTGTGCAGGCGTGGCCACACAGAAAGATCCTCCCACTGCACGTGGCGGGCCAAACCATGTGACTCGCGAGAGGCGAGCGTTCCGTGACACTTAATGCCGCTAAGCAATGTATAAAGATTATTAAATAGATCATAAATGTCGATCTTAATTTAACATTTACTATTATATCCATTAATTTATACCTATGAATTGTGTGCAACAGGAAATTTACAACACAATGTTCACCAAAATAACATTGCTTACTCCGTCTCTACTTTAATGTCATTCAGTGACACCCACCTACCCAAAGTGTCGTCAATTATGTTTGTAAATAAATAAATAGAATCTTATTATACGGTGCTACGAAAATATTACCAAAATGTTGCATATACACTGATGGAGAAATGTACAGCTACTCAGTACAATATGCATGATTGTAGACCATACACAATGTATTCTACCCATGTATTCAATGTATTCTAGCCTAGGTCAGATAATTAGCATTTAAATATACTCCACTCAAGGAAGGAGAACTTTGCCACTATTCACATAGTAGTGCTATACAGTACTGTTACTGACTAAAGTTTAGCTGATAAAGAGTGGAGTTAGCAAAGAAAGTTATTTTTATGCAAACGCAATGAGGAAGAGGATCCATCAACTTTTCTGGATTGGCTTGCACTTGGTAATAAGTCAAAGTCAAATTTATTTATATAGAACTTTCCACAACAGCTGTTGTCAAAAATTAGTTTTACATTTATCCAAATCCAAGCCCCCCCCAGTGAGCAATACAAAGATGATAATGGCTGAGGTAAACCTTCCTAAGAGCATGAGAAAGAAAGTATGAGAGGAATAAAAACAAAGAGGGAGCACATCCTCCTCTGATTGGCATCAGACACCACAACAAGAACAAAATAAGCAATAAAGAAGTAAGCAATAAAAGTCTATTCTGGGTTCTTAAAAGTTCTAGTCTGCAATGAGTGCAAATGTGGGTCTGGGTTCAATGAGTGCAAAAACAACAAACAGTCCAGGAACAGATCATTTTATATGGTCAGAATTGTCATAAAACAATTAGAATAGACAAAATAAACAGAAAGTCTTTACCAACTAAATAATTAAAATAGGGTAGTACCATTACCTCCTCCATCTTCAGCCTCCTCTTCTACTTCTGGAAGAAAGGGGGAGTGTTAGTGGTATGGCAAAGAACAGTGAATAGAGTGGCTGAAGTAGAAGGTTCTTAAGGGAGGTGTGTGTGGAGATAAGCTTTTGATTGCAGACAGCCTTCCAACCACAACTTACACCAAAAATAGACTGGAATTTGTGAGAGGTATTCCCCACGGGCACACTTTTTCAGGTCTGTGTGTATGTGTATGTGTCATTTCTGGGTAAGAGTACATTTAGAAGATAATTTTCAAAAAAGGTAGTAGAATTAATGTCTCACACAGTGCACTGTTTTGGAGCCTAACAGTTTACATAAATGCTTGGTAAATGATAAATGATTTGCTCTACTCACCTTCCTCTTGAACACCTCCTTCCTCAGCTGCCTCCTCTTCCTCTTCCTGAGTTTCTGAGAGTGAAAACATGTCACAGTCATGTCACAGTTTAGATCTAATAATATTTTCTAAGTAGACTATGTTAACCATTGATTAAAACAATATGTTTCCTACATAAATGAATATATAAATTAAATACATATCAAAATAAAATAATTCGTAGTGTTGTTTGAAACTGAAATTGAACTGAAGAAACATCTTATTTCTTGGTCTTCAGCAGACACTATAACCACCACAGACATATAACATTGATACATTTAAAAAACATTTATACGTGCTTGATTGACAGGTATAGATGTATGTGTATACACACACACACATGCAATATATATACACATACATATATACATATGCACACACACACAGACACACACAGACACACACACAGACACACACAGACACACACAGACACACACAGACACACAAGCTACCTTCCTCCTCAGCCCTCTCGTCCTCATGCAACAATAGAGAAGGCATCTCATTTGCATCCTGTTCCTCTGTGTAAAAACAAGTGTTAACTTGACCAGCAGATTTGGTTAAAGATGTTTAATTGATTTCACAGTTCTTGCTTACTTTAGTCATACTCAGCCACTGAAGAAGTCTACCCTCTCCCTTTAAACTCACACCTGTAATCTAAACCTTTTTTGAAAATCTCTCCCTTCAAAGATATGCGCAATTAATGCTTAGCCTAATCTATATGCTGTGCGCATACCCAATATAACTGACAGGCACAGAGGACAGCCTACTTATAGAAAGGTGGCTGATTACAGGGGACTTGTCAGTCATAGAAACATTTCTTTTCTCTTCTCAAAGCAACTATTTTACTGCCATCTCTCAGAATATAAAGACAGTTTGGCCACAGTGTAGATTGCATTCTGATACACAAAAGTGCTTTTCTTCAGCTTGTTCAGTAAAAGTAGCAATGTTCAAATAGATCTCACAGTAATAATAAAACACCTCCTTTTAATATCATATGCTGAATAATTTTCCTAAAGCCATTCAAACTTAATCTTCAGTTCCTACTTTTTGGTGAAGGCCTAATTAGAAGGAGGAGGCAACAAATTAAATACCTTGAAACTTAGCTACCCCACACTCAATGCAACGTGGTTGGCACATGGTAAATTAACCTTTTTAACTTTTAACTTTTCTGTTTAGTAATACCCAGAAATTACACTGTTTATTTTTTTGAATTTTAATCTTAATTTAATAATCTAAATAAATAAACTTAAATAAACTGGCTAATCATTATCATTCCAAATTACATTACAGAATCTCCTCTGGTTTAACCAGTGTTTCTCAAACATTACTTAAATGTAATTTTATTTTCTCTTTGTCAAATTTTATGAAACACATATGTGTCCAGTCTTACCCATATGCTCCCTGTGGAAAAAACAAACAAACAATTCACTCATTAGTTTCATTATTTGAATTATTGATAAAATGCAGTATATTTTCTCAGAATGTTATGTAGTTATATCTATTGCTGCACTATTCCACTGGATTGTTCTCGTTAACATAGTAGTTGTTCTTGCAATATAATATATAGTTACAAAACAGATGCACTTACTCATACTCATCTACTTCATTGTCTGACATCATGGTCCACACATATATGTTCCTAAAAGATTTTCAGTCATAACAGAATTAGAATATTAGAAAAAGGTTTAGTTATATTCATGTACATACTCTACACAGAACATTTTTTAAAATGATAAACAGTTTTAGCAGTGATATCTATTCTAAAGTATATAGTATATTTACTAAAACAACTTACTTGCAAAAAAAAACCTCCTTGTGTTTTCAGTAACAAATGTTAAAATGTTCTCTGAGTAGGCTACTTACTATTTATACTGTTTCAGCCAAAGCTGAGAGAGTGTAAAATGGAGACTCAGTACAGCCAGTGCATCCTCCAACCTCAAAGCATTTATTTTTAACCTTGCAGATAATATGCATGCAGTCTCGTAGCCACTCCTTAAAAAGGCTTGTGCTTTTATTGTTCCAGTGTGACAGAAGATAACTATGTCCATATCCATGTAGCAAGCCACTAAGAACTTACTAAAAGTAGAAGTTCATGATCTCATCAGACAGAGCAGGGGTAAGCAATTTTGTCAGTTTGGTGGCTACAATTATGTCAGGTGTTTGTTCAAACTAAGCAGGAGTTCACACAGCAAAACTAATTAATTATTTGAAGAATGGGACTAGCTGATTAAAGAAGTGGAATCTGCTGTTTGTGCTTGACTGGAATGCAAACCTGCAGCCACACAGGCTCTTTACTGATAAGATTGCTGAGCCCTGAGCTATAGCATGGACTGAAAAGGTTAGCCTCTATTAATTAAACTCATAGTAGTGAAAGTGGCATTTTTAGGTGTACTATAACTTTGAGTTTCCCAAAATATTAATTTATTGATCATACTAATTTCTGTCACCTAAACACTCTTCCATGACATTTACTGCAAATACGGGCATATCACTTTTAGTAAAGAAGTGTCATAGTTGGTTTGTAGGATGTTTGAAGACAATTTTGAAATTCCCAAAATGTCCTGTTGTTAAAAGTGAATTACATTTTCCCCCAGTCACTACTGTGCTGAACTACAGTATTAACATGTAGAATCACTTGTAGTATCTCTTCTACTTTCAGGCACAAAACTATGGTAAAAAGAAAGTGGGCTGAAATTAAATTTCTTATTAAAAAGGTGATATATAGAGCACCTCTAAATATCAGTTACTTGTTTATCAAGGCTTACAACCTACTCTTATAAGTTTTTTATCAAGTTAAAAACAAAAGCACCTTTACTCATTATGTGTTATCAGTTTGCCACCCAGTGTCAAACAGAGGAAGATGGGACTTAAACCTTCTGAGCTTTGGTTCCCCTCAAGGTTTCTATCTCTTGATCTTTTTTCTTTGCCATTATTGCCTTGGCTTGCTCATTAGGGGCCTGTAACCAAATTCTATTTACATATGATTTCTGTAAAGCTATTTTGTGACAACATGTGTTGTAAAAAGCCCTATACATATATATATTTGTATTGGAAAAAAAAGGGAGCAGAGATCAACTTTCATAAACCTAGAGGCTAACTTTATCTCCAGTCTAGAACAGTCTTATCAATTTAGAATGAAAGATAAGTGTGAGGCTATCATAATTTTTACCTCAAAATATTTAAGAACATATTTTTTCAAGAACCCCATTTGTTTTTAGAACTGAGTGAAACATTTAAAAGCTTAAAAAACATATAAAAAACATTCTAAAGATATTTTCAAGGAATAACAGTTACATTTCTTTTTTATGTATGATAAGTAAAAAAACATAACATAAAACACATTCAGAAATCCAGTCCCAGGAAATTTAACATTTTCTAATTTTATAAATAGCAGGGAGATGAAGTGTTAAGTTTTCATAAATTTAGATAGCATGCCAGTTCCCTAAGTGGGATGCAATTTTTAAAGGATGTGCCTGATATATTGATTTTAACTGTTTATCTCAGACCATCTTTTAACTAAAATAAAACAGTGAAACTGAGAACCACTGCAGTGGTAAATCAGCTGTTAACAATAATGAAATACATCAAAAGTAGATTATTACATTGTGTAAAAGAGAAGAGATTGTGAAAATAGAGGACATGTGTCTGTGGGGTTAAGAACCACAGCAGTGGGCAGTGAATCAGATATTGATCTACGCTTTTATTGCTTTCCACTTTTTTTTTTTTTTTTTTTTTTTGAGGGGAGGTTTGAAATATAGAGACAATAGAGAGGTTGTGTGCTTCTGATGTAACCTTTGTTTTCAATATCAGGCCATAGCTGATATGGTTTACTATGAAAAATAGCAGGCTTACTTTTAAACAGAGAGAGAGAGAGAGAAAAAGAGCTGTTTTTCATTGAGTGACATTCGTTGAGTGATGTCTGTTTTACAGTAGATTAGATTCATTTTATTCATAGGCATGGGATTGGGGGGGGGGGGGTAATACATATGTTTAGCTGTCTGTCTGTATACTTTAGAGACATATTTTATTGTTATAGCCTGTTGATAAAATTGATTATGGAACCCCAAAAGTTTAATGAATTAAGGGAATTCATCATCAAAGGTCAATATCCTACAAATGTTGACAATCATCGGCGCTACATTATTTGACCACAATCGTGCAACCACCGTGTCGATGGTATGCTAGCTATGGAAGATTTTATTGGACTATTTCATTGTGCACTAATATGTAGTCTTTATATGTGTTGTGTAAAATCATAACCACAAAACACAAATACAAATTTGCAAATACACTTACACCGTACACAGTTATGCGTTTGTGGATGCATTTAAGAAATCATTAAAGAAGTAAGGCATAATCTTTTAAGAAAATACTGCATATGTTATGATAGGTCTACTATAAACATAGCTATAATATTAGAATTAGTGGGCCTAATAATTAAAGTGGGTAGCACTATTACTATTCTGAAATGTATTATTATTATTATTGTGATGATTATTATTACTACTTATTACGAACCCCAGGAACCACTCTCAGCCCTGCACAGCCATGCCCACTCGCACACACCTCCAATCTGACTCACCAGAGTTCTATCACACACCTGATCCTCATTTTCCTCATTACTGCCCCCCTTTATAAGCTTCCCTCCCCTACGTTCAAATCGCGAAGCATTGCTAACCCTTTGTGGCGTACCGAGCGTTTCTGAATCTTGTATGTCTTCCTGGTTATTGACTCCTACCTGCTTTTCAGACCTCATCTCCCGCCTGACCTTTGGACACCCCCTGGACACTGCCCCATGTTTTGGTCCCTGGACCAACCAGACCACGCTTACCTGCCTGATTCCACAGATCCGTTTTGTTTCTGAAAATAAAACCTAGTGCAATTGGATTCTTGTGTGTGTGGTGTGTGTGTGAGTGTGTGTGTGTGTGTGTGTGCAATCGTTACACTACTAGTTACTGTTCAACAAGCAACAGTACTGTTCTCTTTAAGTCATATAATAATAATAGCCTTTCAATGATTGCTATCCTATTTTCCAGTCTGACCAATTATTTTATGTCAACCACAAAGACTCTGAAAGACAAGACAAAGCCAAAGGTGTCTGTGGGGCAGGCAGGACCAATGTAATATTTGCAGAATTTCATACTAGTAGCACTGGTGCATTGTTTTGCATGAAAAACTTTATATCAAAACTTTGCATCAATAAATGTACCATTCATAGGTATTACATTGCACTATGTGTCAGCAATAAGGGCTGTAATCAAACTTTTATTTACAAGCCAATAAAAAATGTACTTTTACATTACTAGAGGGGAGGAACATATTTCAAAGTGTAGCACAGTTATAGCCATGTTAATCATAAGCATGTCAACACTTTTTTTTTTTTTTTTTTTTTGCTTTTGTTTCTTCTCAAGACCAGAAATAATATGATACAAATGTATATGTACATTTCACATGAATAATATATACTATATGTGACTGCTTTTGGCAGACACACATATCCAGTGCAACTTAAATTTTTCAACAGTGTTACAGAGGTAGGCAAGTGTTAGAAGTCTTACCCAAAGCACTCTTATTGGTATAGCATTGAGCACTTGCGCAGAGAGGGATTAAACCTCAGGCGGTAGTGCTGTTACCCACCACCCTATACCAACCACTAGGTAACATCAAATGTTTGTTTTCTTATAGGCCAAAGTAACAATTGAACTAGTTAGTATGGACTTTACTGAAAAGCTAGTAAATTCAGACCAGTAAAGACCAGTACATTTGTGTGATGATTGAGTGTTGCACAAGGTGGTCAAAGGCCTATGCAAATCTAAGAGGTCTAAATCTCAGAGGTCACACAGTGTATTTTGAAATTTGTGGACCGATTTGAGGTACCACAAAAATTCGCAGTGGTAGTTCGCAGTGGCAGTCAGCAGCCACCAGAGGGGGGCCATGAGACAGTCAATGTCCCAGTCAATGTCTGGCTTCTCTCTATCCTAGCACTGAAGAATAGAACCAGCATGATAACACTGGCAGTGGCTTGTCTTTCCTGAACACACTACAATGGGTGGCAAAATTAACAGTATAAAACATGTATAATAGAATGGCCTATTTTAAATGTGATACTGCCTCTAATAATATTCAGGAGGGCTGCATTAGGGATATGTTATTTTTCTTGATTCAAAAACCTGGATGACCAAATAATTTAATTTACTTAATTTCTACTTTGCATTTCAACAAACCAAATACAAATTTTCAGAGAAAAACACTTGTGTAGACCAAAGATTTGTAGGCAGTTGATCAACTCTGTTCAGCAGTATGAGGAAATCATTCTTTGTCCCCCTTTGTACCTCTTATAGGCAAATTGTATTACCTACTTCTTCTGTCATGAATTGCTGGGTACTGGTGTTTTTTCCATAAAAATATTTCCCCAACACTACAGTTTTATCTTGCCAGACCCCAACTATAGTCTATGGTAAAGACACCTGTTTCATTGCTAGCTAAATCACTAATTGTATCTGCCCATGTGGGCCATTTAAGGCAATATTCCATCAAATTGCATAACCATAATCTACTATAGACTGAACCACAGTCTAGACTGCCAGTACCTAACAAATATGGAGGTTTACCATTAGGAGTCTTAAAAGAGAAAAAATTAACTCAATATTCTCTGACTGGTCAATATTAGTATTTATCATGCACAATTACCATTACTGCTCATGTTGTTTTCAGTCTGGTTTGGATGATAGTTTTGTGGTGTTATATGTTTATTAATACATATGTCTTATGTGTTATATGTATTAATAAATGTATGTTTCTGTTTTACTTGACTCGTTCCCGCATCCTGCTTTGCCTCCTAAGCATTACAGAAACATGGACTGATGAAGGATGCCTGGGAAGGGGAGCAAAAGAAGGAGAGGGAAGAAAGGAAGCAAACGCCCTTCCACAACCCTCGCAGAGACCCTGGCCTCACTCCATACTCCCATGACAGGGGGGAAGGCCACTGGTGGATTTTGGCGGGGCCCTGGGTATGGTTCAGGGTCAGACTCTGCGGAGTTGTACAGACCCCAGCCGGACTACGGGGAGCAGTACTTTGAGGATCAATACTCGGAAGTAGACTCTGCTGGGTCATATGACCCCTACATGGACTGCTATGAGGGTTATGCAGATTATGGAGGGAGAGGGGAGTGCAGCAATGTTAGTCTGCAGTCGGACTTGGGGTTCGACTATGTGGAGGATCCGTCAATGGAGGTGGAAGTCCTCAACGTCACTGACAGTGATGTTGAGTCTGCAGTCTCCAGGAGCGATGAACCTCCGGCACCTAAGATACTGCTCAAGTCTCTGCCCAGGAAGTGCTGTTCGGGAACAAGCAAGCCATTCAATGAGGCGCACATAGAGGCAACCTCGTTCGAGGAAGAAATTTCCTCTACTAGGGCACCCAGCCCCGGAACTTGTGGACCTGTACCGAAGCCTCGGCCAAGGAGGATAAAGCCAGAGTTCTTCCGTTTCTGCAGACTCACCAGGAGGACTGGAAGGGTCTGCTGAAAGTCCCAGAGGGGGAGTTCCTCTGGAGTGCTCCTAGAGCAGCAGGTGAAAGGAGGACTGTTAGGGGAGGTGGCATGCTCAGAACCGGGTTGGATGTGCATCCCCGCGTGTCCATTGGGGCCAAGAACATGTCTACAGTGCCTGTGTGGTTAGCAGGTGCTATGTCACAATGCCCTGTGTGTATGTCTAAAGGCGCATTTGTTTGTGTGTACTCGCACCTTTTGTGTGTCTACAGGCACTATGTCATGTCAATGGGAGTGTACCAGGGTGCCCCGAAAGAGGCAGGGACTCTGCCTTTCTCTCTCTTACTGAGAAGTCTCCCTGGTAGGCGGTTCCTGGCCAGCCTTGTGTTGGGTGGGCACCGAGCATTGCCATGCTGTGTCTGTGGGTGTGCACGGCGGCCTGGGACTCGCTGTCCCAGATTCGGATGCTTTGGGAGCCGCATCCCTTGGGAGGGGGTACTGTCACGGAATGTTCCTCCCTCCACGAGTCACGTGGTATGGTTCGCCACATGCAGGGGGATTCACGATTGTCTAATTTGTAACCACGCCTCCCCTGGGATAGCACACACCTGCACAGGGTTTAGTGTTAAGTGTCTGTCTGTATTTAAACCCCTGTCAGTGTGTGCTACCTTGTTGGTCATTGTCTATGTAGATGTTGCTGTCAATGTCTATGTAGTGGTAACGTTCATTTGTGTAGCCACCTTCAATGTTTATATAATCCTTGTTAATGTTAAGTGTGTATTCATGTTCATCTTTAATGTTGTGTAAGTGCCACTCTTGTCGTCTACGTCGTGTGTTAATAAACGTCCGTCAAAGACAAGGGAGTCCATGCGTCCTGTTCCGTGCCCTGCGGCACTCGAGCCGTTACACTTTCCAAACTGAAGCATACATGTTCAATCCTTGAAACATGAAAATATTTTTAATTAGAATGCTGTACTGACATATGCAAGAAATTTGGTACTAGCTGTTGGCAAATGAAGCAAACAATGAGATAATTACAATGAGATTATTAGCATATGGAAATAAACAATCCCTGTATCTGGTAGTGTTGAAGGGTAAAAGCTTTCTAGACCTGGTGATTTCTTGGTTTTCTGGAAGGATAGTTAGCAGAAACTGTTAAAGTCAAATTTATGTAGCGCTTTTTACAACAGCTGTTGTCACAAAGCAGCTTTATTAGCATTTCTGCATCATGTGAGGAGAATATGTTCCTAATCTTTGCAATGCTCCTGAGGTGGAGAAAGGCAGTCCAATAAGTATTATTTCTATGTGCTTCTAACAAGAGACTGGGATCCCTAATAACTCCAAAATCTTTAACTGTTAGAGAAGATGTGATTGGGAAACCATTGAGGTTCATTGAGTAATTAGAGAGTGAGGACCTAGCTGTAGAAGTACCTCTGTTTTGTCTGTTATTACCAAGCAGTTGCTATGGGTTTCCAAGTGGTTGCTAAGGTGTTACTATGGCATTAAAAAGTGGTTGCTATGGTATCCCATGTGGTTACTAGGGTGTTACCAAGTGGTTGCAATGGGGTTCTAGTTGGTTGCAAGGGTGTAACCAAACAATTGCTATAGATCCCAAGTTCTTGCTATGTGTTACCAAGTGGTTGCTATGGTGTCTCAAGTGGTTGCTAGGGTGTTACCAAGTGGTTGCTATGGAGTACCAGGTGGTTGCTAGGGTGTTATCAATTCATTGCTATGGAGTAATACATGGTTGCTAGGGTGTTATCTAGCAGTTTTGTTATGGATCCCAAGTGGATGCTAGGGTGTTACTAATTGGTTGCTATGGAGTTTCAAGTAGTTGCTAGAGTGTTACCAAGTGGTTGCTATGGAGTTTCAAGTAGTTGCTAGAGTGTTACCAAGTGGTTTCTATGGATTCCTTGTTGTTGCTAGGGTGTTGCTATGGCTAAGGGCAGTTGACAATGAGGGGGTATTTAGCTGTTAGTAGTTGTGCTTTACATGTTATTAAGGTGTGGGTGTTGGGCTGCTGGGGTAGTTGTGGTTAAGGTACTTGACTTGTAATTAGAAGGTTGCTGGTTCAAGCCCCACCACTGCCAGGTTCCCACTGTTGGGCCCTTAACCCTCAAGTTGTACTGAGTCATAATTGTAAGTCACTTTGGATAAAAGCATCAGCTAATTGCTGTAAATGTATGTTGTGGTGAAGGGTAATTGGCTATGGGATAGTTGAGCATGAGGGGCTATTTAGTTGCTGAGTCATTGTTGTTTATGGGTTATTTAGCTGTGGAGGTAATTGTGCTTGAGAACTATATCAAGATGTGGTTAATTAGGCTTGAGGGGTACTTATCTGAGGTGTAGTTCATGTTGAGGGGTTGTTTTGCCATGGGGTAGTTGTGCTTCAGGGCTGTTTAGCTGTTGGCGGTAATAAGGGTTCAGGGGCAATATGACTGATGGGCTAATGTTTGAGGCCAATTTGGTTGATGTGGTAGCTGTTGAGAGGCTGTGGTTGGGAGAGCTATTTGGCTGTCAGGGGTATTTATAGTGGAGGGGTAATTGGCTGTGGGGTAGTTGAGGCTGAGGGGTTATTTGGCTATCCCTGTAGTTCTGGCTGAGCGAGCGATGGAGAGAAGAGGGCTGTGGGCTTTGACAAGTCAACATAATAATAATAAGAAGAACACAATGTTGGCTTTGTCAAGCCATCATAATTAAGAATAAGAATAGGAAGAACAAAATGTTGGTTTTATTAAGCCAATATAATAAGAATAATACAAATAGTAAGAACAGAATGTTGGTGTGATGCTGGTGGCACAGAAGGAGTGAGAGGCAAGGTAAGGTAAAGGAGTCTTTATTCTCCATTATTCAAAGTATGTCAGTAAGCTACAATGCAGAGATAAAGAAAACAAGATATTTAATGCGTAGGCTTAGCGCAGTGATAATGAACAGCACACTGCTCAGAGGTCCACTAATATGCATTGCCAACTTCAGGAACCCGTAGGCTTAAATAAAGACAGGGGCTTGACAAAGCAGCTAAACTGGAGAAAAAGGTTGTTTGGCTATTGATCTCCTAAAAAAATACTGTTAAATGATGTTAAATGCTTTTAAGTAAAATGTAAAGTGAAATCCTGTTATTCTGCTGAAGCCCTGAAAAACTGCAATATTGTCTTCGCTGTTTAAATTAAAATGAATCCTGTTTAATGCTTTTAAACTTAAAAAATATATTTATGTAATTTGGGGTCCCAAGTAGTTGCTAAGGTTTTGTTAGGTGGTTGGTATGGAGTCATAAATGGTTGTTAAGGTGCTACCAAATGGTTGTTATGGTATTCCAGGTGGTTGCCAGGTGGTTGCAAGGATGTTGCTATGGCTGTGGTGTAGTTGAGGATGAAGAGGTCTTTAGCTGTTGGGATAGTTGTTGAGGGACTGTGGAGCCAATTTGTGATTAAAAGGTAATTTGCTAGTTAATCCTAGTGTGACTGATACATATGTTGACTGTCAAAATAAAATTGGTACCCACTTAGGTAGAGCCTGTTTTCCTCAGTCTAGGGTAAGGATAGGGTTTGGTTTTCAATCCGAAACAATCCAAAACAATCCTGTGTCAGATTGTCACATAATTTAAAACATTTGAAAGACATGCATTTTTACCTGTGGGCTCAAATGGACATGCGGATGCCATACTCAATGATAAATCCCATGTGTATGAAGACAGAAAGTTTCATATGAGCAACACACAACTTGTGGCCAGTGAATAAAGGCAAATGTAAAGCACTTGTTTTTAATATAAGCATGTAGGGGAAAGAGTGATTGAAGAGAGATTCAACTAAGATTGTTGACAGATTTTAATTTGACTTAGTTTGATTTGTAGTTGCACCGGTAACTACTAAGTTGCACATTTTTAAGGATTTGATATATTTGGAATGTACAAAGGATTTTATAGATACTAACGGAGGAAGGGACCAGATATTGCAAACTGTAAACCAATGGCAGACTTACAGGAGATTCATAGTTCTGAATATCAGCTTCTAAACTGCAGATTTCTCTTCTCAGGCAGTGCTAAAATGCCATGTCTTGAAAAGTTAATATGTTTGACATGTTATTTAATATGAAGAAAATTTATGCTGCTCCATTTTAAATGACCAAAGAATGATCATAGTGGTATGAACTATATTAACTTCTATATCAAATGAAACCCATAAATATCTAAATAAAGCTGTTATGTTTACTCTCTTGATAAAGCATGCTCAGAATACAAAAGTTGTTTTGTATCAGATCAAATGCGAATATTCTTTAAATTATTAGCATATGAAGGCTGCAGTGTGATGAAAAGAGTTAGGTGTAAAGGCAGCTTAGTCTTAGGCTTTTGAATTCTTATTTGCATTTAGAATATCTCTCTTTGCTTGGCTGATATTGGATGGAATATGCAGCATTAATGCAAATTGAATAAAAATTTAACAGCCACCGTCACGTGCATAGCAGAAGCAGAAAAAAAAACCAAAACTTAATAGTCCATGTCTTTCTATGATAGAGATACATCTTCAAATATCTCCTGTGCATAAATATGTTTTAACAGTAGACGGTTCGAGCAGTAGCTGGTTATAATAAGCCTATATTCATGCTACAGAAATTTCATCACTGTTCAAATAAAAATTCTAATATTCTTTTTAACACACTTAATATGTGTACTTTATAAATGATTCATTGTTCTCGGGTCAAAGTACAAATTCTATTTAGTTTTAAAGGTGTGGCATACTAGAGTAAATAGAATCAGCAAGCTACGGAGGATACTGAACTTATTTCTGAAATTTACGACTGTACGGAAAATGAACGTCCTTGCTTTATTAGACAATGTGAAATGTTTTGTTATTAAATGTTTTAGTATTGTGCAGTACAGAATTTATTTCACTCGTGAAATAGTGAAACAATTCCACTCAAAACAGACATGCTTTTGTTATCCCGAGACTTCTTGCATTCAATACTTTTTGCATTGACTATTTGCTTTTAAGGGTAGGCCACTTGGTTAAATCCGCCATATACACTTCTTTAAACTAATGTGTTCTAAAAACGTAAAAAGAAAGATCGCGTTAAAAAGACATAGGACTCTTGGATAAAAACCTATTCCTCTAGTCGGTTTTCTCAACACGAAGCAGCATTACTTTGTGCTCACTTGCCATTTGCGATTAGCAACACCTCTATGGTCAGGTGATCCGTCTCCCTCAACGTGAGTGGGAAGTGTACATGGTAATATACTTGGGCAACTGCTGAGGACGTCTTGAAAGAAAACAAGCACGATTTCTTCTGTTAACGTTAAGACTAAACTGGAAGTATAAAGAGGATTACTTACTGTTTGAGTATGTCAGTTAATCGGAGTCACTGGTCAGCTCTGTCCACGTAAGTTCGCAAAATGCTTCATTTTTTCTGTTTAATTTGTTGGCTGTTTTGGCTACTCACTGCAATAGCAGCTAAGACAGTCACAGACGGAAACACAGTTATCAGTAATAGGATTTTTCTTAGAGTAGCTAACTACCTTAGATGTTGTAAGCTATTGCTAAAGCAGCAGTACATTACCCTTTAGATCACATCAGCACTGCTGTAATTCTATTCTATTTTCCAGCAGTTCTTACCATGTGATAATAGATTTGCCACATATTTCACAATAGATAAAAATACAAATACGGCCTGTATGAATGAACAGATTACTTTCAATGTGCCAAACATGACATTTTCTATAATCATTCGAATGGAAATATTGTAAGATGTTCTCTGGGTTTAGGCCTGTTGCTTAGTGCTCCACCTTTATGATTCAGTTTACACATTTATAATTACCCTGATAAGATGTACTTTCATGCATGAAATGAACTTTGAAGGGAATAATTCTAATATAGCTGTAGTTATTTTACTTAGTTATATTTAGTTATATTTATTTAGGCTGGCCCAACAATGGACAGTGGAAGATGAGGAAGAAACAGAGCGAGAGCGGCGGAGGAAGACAAAATGCTCCACCACCATGGACCCAGACAACAGTCCCAGTGATGAAACTGAACCACAAGTCACTAGGTGAGAGATCAGCCAAAAAACTGCATGTATTAGTGTCCTGTCTATTTAAAACACAGCCTATTAATTATATTACTGTGTATCAAACTGATATTCCTATGTAAGCACTATAAATTCAAATGCATCCTGGTTTCTGAATGAAACACTCTTCTAGATCACTATGTTAATGTTGTTTGAACTGACAAAGTAGTTAAAGGATGTTTGCATGAAGCGACTGAGCTCAAGTCAACAATAACTAAACTGTTTCAGATAGAAATATTTTACAGTGTGGCTGTGAAAGTATAGCTGTTATTAGGCAGGTGTGCATTCTGTGTTCTCATAATAGGTCTATTATGTGACATATGGAATCATTGTTGGTGCTGTGTGTATGCTTTCTGAAAGCCAAAATGTAGATACATATTTTAGACTAAGACAGTATTCATATGTTTATGAATATAATAATTTTTAGAGTGAGGAATATATCAAGACACAAATGAGTTCAATACAGAGTTCAATACAGTCTAAACCAGCATTTTAACATATTGTTTTTGTTATATTAGATAATTATGATGCAACATATGTTAATCATATTGTTATTGTTCTCCCAAAGTGAGCGTTCAGCTCCTGAAAACAGTGACTCTAGTAGTGGAGGGCTGGAACAGCTACAGATGGACTTTGTGGAAATGCTACGAATGCGAGATGAACGTCGGAGGAGGAGACATATGGAGACACTGAACAGGCAAAGGAAAGAGGATCAAGGAAGAGATGAAGCCACAGAACAGGGAGACAGCACTGGAGAGGTGTGGGGAGAGATGCTGGAGGACATAAAGGATGATGACATAAGGGTGAGCATGCAGTCTTGCAAAGAGACCCATGTCTCTCCTCCACCACTATCTTCAAATAACTTCACTCTTCGCCCAGTATCAGAAAACAGCAAGCATGTAAGCTTGTTTAACTTGATAGTTTCTTCTCAGGTGTTTCTAATTTTAGCCTGTACATTTTCATTTCAGGGATTTTTAATAAAGTGCAAAATATTTCTTTAAATCTGTTTTTAAAAAGTTACTCTAGAACCTTTTGACCGCTAAAAAGAATAACAATGCTTTTTCCTCACGCTTGTAAAAAAGAATGGTTAGAGGCTCACAGTCACATGTGATGTAATAAAACTAAGATTACTCAGAACAAGCTGTAAACAGCTGGTACTGATAATTACAGTTGTATGCTTCACAGCAAATCCTTTGAAATTTGACCTGTGAGTATACAATTGGGGGATTTCATGTCTCCTGAGTATCTTTCAGTCTAATATGCTTGCACCTCCAAACAATGTAAATGTGACAGGTTTCATCATGTGAACTGGGGTCAGAGGCCAAGGAAGTGTGAGGATATGTTCTGTTGCCACCTGCCAACTGCGATTAATCATCTACAGCATTAACAGACAGATCTGCAGGAGGTCTAGTTTACCTCATTTGGCCTCAGCTAACATGCTGAACATAAATTATAAAACTGAAATCTACTATTGTCTACAAATATTCAGGATTCAGGCAATTTACTCTTTATTGATCCCAGAGTTTGATTTTATAGGATTTGTTTTGACTCAGGGCTGTTGGGCTTTATCCCACATAAGTTCTGAACTTAACTCAAACTGTATTTACAAACTATTTTCTGTGTGTTTTTAAGAGAGAAAATGGAAGCACAAACTTTGATCATAATTTGACTATAGTCACAGCAAAAGAGACGTCACAAAAATTTGTAAGGTAAGTACAGATACAGATGTAAACACATGTCACTCACAGCATTTATTTATTTAAATGTTATTTTATGTAAATGGAAAAGACAACATTTGTCCTGATTAGATTCTTGCACTGTTCTTGAACCTAATCTTACTTTAATCTCTGCTTTTGCTTTCTGTTTTTGTTTCTTTTTGTTGAACAGCTCTCTTTCCATATCTTTTGAAAAAAGTTCTGCATCACCTGGGGCAGCAAGCAGACTAAGTCCCACGTCTCCACCTTCGCAGGTCCCGGGAGTAAATAACGTGATGATCCCTACACACATTGGAGAATTAAAGGTGAGGCACTTCTGCTTTCTCTTCCAGTATACTTCACTCAAATATTCAGGAAGTTCATTGATAATAGTTTTATTTATCCACACTTCAGTCATAATTGATTTCAGTTAAACCCAGCTGCTAATTTTGAAAATGGCCCTGTGCCAAAGAAGCGACAAGTTCAGACATTGACTATTTTCAGGACAGGGAAGGGGATTCTATTCGGGATTCTATTCCTTAAGAGTCTGATCTACTTTTTAAGAAGGGTTTACTCTACTTTTTTTTTTTTTTTTTTTAAGATACACTGTGTTTTTTATAGTAGTTTTGGAACACTCCTGAGAATCTTGAGGTGATACATAGGGTCTGCTAAAATTACCCCAATCAGATTTTAGCTGATAAAAAATTATTTTAATAAAAAGTCAAATGTGTTTATATAGCACTTTTTACAACAGCCATTGTCACAAAGCTGCTTTGCAGATGTCCATGTCCACCAACTAATTCTTTTCCCTAGAAAGAGGGTTGTTTTGGAATATACATACTTGCATGATAATTAATACAGTTTGAAACCAAAATGTCTGCATTAGATTCCAAGTAATGATTTATCTGTACCTTCAGTATTTACCTTATTATTATTATTATTATTATTATTATTTGCCCTATAATTATTAGGTTAACTAGGGCTGGAAGGATTCTCTGATAGACTTCACATTATTTAAATTATATATGTGCCATTTTTATCTTAATAATGTACATTTTTATTGTCTGATAATTAGCTAAATATAAATAAACTTTACTTCATAAATAATAGTTTTCAAATGCAGACCATACCACTAAGCTGGAATAGAGGTGATTGTGATACCTGTGAGTATCTCACTTTGAGTGAGTGAGGGGAGAACTTCTCTGAGGTGGCTGAGAGGGATTGAGTAGAACATCCATGTACCCTGTCTCTCATTATTTTTGCAAAAGATCTTGGAGCCACTTGTCGCTAGCCACACAATAAAATCCTCCAGTTATTATCATCTTTGTTAAAAAAAACAGTTCTGCTAAACAACAAAAATGTAACACTGAGAACAAGTGTGATTTGAATTAAGACAAGCACAGAATAACAAGGATTTGACAAAGAGAAAACAAACTGTTTCTTTTTATGAGAGGTCCTTGACTTCAACACTCCCAAAACTTCCTCTTCCTAACTAAAACTGAACTGAGCTTGGATTTAATAGGAAAGATCTCATGGGTGTTTCCTGCATGCAGACCTTGGGATTTAAGCATATTAATTTCTGTCTTCAAACTAAACAAGATCAGATTACTTGCTCCACACGAAAGAGCCAAAAGAAAGCAAAAAATACAATACAAAAATACAAAATAAAACAATTCTTGAACAGTTGCATACCTTGTGCTCTTGGAGTCTGGTTTGCATCGTAGCATAAAGGAATTATAACATGAAGACTAACATGATAATGTCATTACTACCTGAACAAATAATTTCAGGCTTACTACCTTAATTGAAAAGGTACAGATTAATAAAATTAAATTAAATTAAATATTTTTATCTACCTGGTTTTTATGTTATGTTTTCCAAACACAATAAGGAACAGAGCAACATAATTTAAAGGTTAGCCTCAAGATATCTACTCAAGATAACTAGACTCTTCTTGAATTTATGACTCAATTTGAAGTTGTAACACCTAGAGGGTTAATCCTTTACTTGATTACATGATACTGGTAAATAAGAAAGTACAACACTTCATTTAGATCAGTGGGTGGCACTGTAGGTGTATGACAGAATAACGAGTCCGTATTTCATTAATAACAGTTTTTAAAAAATAATTCCGATGTCCTTTATATGTGTGTTCAGAGTTCTTTAATCAGGTGGAGATTAAAATGTAATTTTAAGAAGAGTTTTAAGAGAGCAGTGGTAATATCCAGGGAGTGTGGTGAAATAACGTTCCACATATTCCAGTTGTGAATTACGACTCCTGAATTTCATGGGGAAAGAGCAACTTAGAGCAGTAAAAGGGGTGAATGGTCATTGCCATCATAATAACACCTTGATTTGTTTTTCTTCAGTTAGTTCATGACTGCATTGGTGAACGTTCTTAAGTAAATATATTCCCCCCCTCTTTCCTTAATTTTGGCAGCATTTGCGTCTTTTGATCTAAAATGACGTGTGTACATGTGTTTGTGTACGTGTTTTTTTTGTTTTTTGTTTTTTGTTTTTTTTGTGTGTGTGTGTGTGTGTGTGTGTGTGTGTGTGTGTGTGTGTGTGTGTTTGAGTGTATTGTATATGCAGGGATGTCAGAATGGATCAGCAAGCATTTCTGAACCTGCAGGCAAGCCGCCATTTACACGACAGAGCTCCAGAACCAAGTCCTTTAGGGTAATGAAATTGCAGTACATGTGTCAGGATTTGTTCTTGAGGATCATTACACATAGATATGGATACATGTAACATAAAATGTTATGCTTGAATATTACTTACGTAAATAATCATGTCAAAATAAAATGCTGAGTTGTTGACTTTTTGCTTACCAGTCACTGATGCCCATGTTGCTGTTAATGTCCTTTTATCATCCATTATGTGCCATTAGTGCCTGCAGAATCATAAACTTGCTTTTCAACAGCTAAAGCACCTTTAGATGGAAATGAACAGTTTAAACAAGTTGGGTAAGTAGAGATATGTTCTGCAGCCTGAAATTGTGTTTCATGGTCAGATATTGAAGAAAAAAGAAGAAGAAAACATGCCATTACAGAGAAGGTAAATATGTTATAAACCTGAATATATATATATATATATATATATATATATATATATATATATATATATATATATATATATATATATATATATATATATATATATATATATATATTGCCAACAACACATTAATACTTATATAGATGTTATCTATTTATTATTCAAAGTGGTTCTGCACAAGAGCAGAAACAAATTTACAGGTCGAAGATAATTACACATACCATTATATGTAGAGTTATGGAATAATCTCCAAAATATGTCGAGGTTTACATATTTTGATGGAGATTATTCTTCCAGAGTTCATATCTGCTTCCCTTCATATGATGAGGTTACGTGATCAGCTGTAACATTAAAACCACCTGACTAATATTGTGTAGGATTCCCTCATGCTGCCCAAATAGACCCAGCAAGCGCTGATGCCACAAGACAACTGATGGTGTTCTCTGGTATATAGCATCATGATGTTTGCAGAATATAATTTATGTCCTGTAAATTGCAAGGTGGAGCCTCCATGGATTGGACTTGTTTTTTCCAGCACATTCCACAAATCCTCAATCAAATGAAGATTTGGGAAGTTTGGAGGCCAAACCAACACCATTAACTCTTTGTCATGTTCCTCAAGCCATTCCTGAACCATTTTTGCAATGTAGCAAGATACATTATCTTGCTAAAAGATGCCACTGCTGTTAGGGAGTACTGTTGCCATGAAAGATGTACTTGGTCTACAAAAATGTTTAGGTAGTTGGTATGTGTTAAAAAGTAAAATCCACATGAATGCCAGGACTTCCCTTCCCAATTGTGGTGTATGTGGAACGTAATACACTCATGTTTTTACATCACGTGTAATTTGAATCAGAAAACATTGTCCTCTTCCCATTGTGGATCCTGGTGCCATCTCTTCCTTTGGTTTTAACACACATGCACCCAGCTGTCCACATGATATAAAATAAAATGTGATTTATCAGACCATGACACTTTCTTCCACTGCTCCTTGGTGCGAGTTCTGCTGCACACGAACCCATTGTAGGTGGTTTCAGCAGTGGACAGGGGTCAGCACTGGCACTCTGAGTGGACTACAACTATGTAGCCTCATCTGCAGCAAGCTGCAGTACATTGTGTGTTCTGCCACCTTTCTATTATTGACAATAAGGTTTTAAGCAATTCAGCTACACGTAGCTCTTATGTGGGACTGGACTAAATGGGCTAGCCAATGGGTCACCAGTAACCCTGTTGCCGGTTCACAGGTTCACACCTACCACTTTTGGTAGGTACTAATTACTACATACCGTGAATACTCCA